>NW_019949706.1:2755-10234 GCF_002910315.2 Salvelinus sp. IW2-2015 | reverse complement strand
TGGAGTGTCATCTACAAGCAGAAGACGAGGCCACAGAGGAGTGCGTCCAAAGGTGCAGCGTCCCTCACGTCTTCGTCAACAATTCCACAGGTCAGTTACTCCTTCCTGCCTGTCTGTCTTTCTGTCTGAACTGTTTATAGACAAGAGTAGCTGAATCATGACTGATACGATTCAAATTAATGTTGTGAAGAGTGAAATGAGAACTCGAGAGAGAGTGACAGCAGAAACWGCATTACACAGACCTGTCCAGATTGACCACTTGTTTTAATCAAATGTGTGATTGCTAGGCTTGATGCCGGACTATTTCTGCAACCAACAGTGGGACATTGTTTCCTTGCCAACCCTGATGAAGACGTTTCTGGGGGAACTTTCCCTTTCCTGGCCCTTTCTCTTCCCTGTTTAATATGATCACCCCACGTTGTTTGTCCTGTGTGGGTACTAAACAGACTAGCATGTAAAGTTCCCCCATGGGTCAGAGATCTGGGGGTATGCTGGCCCGTCCTGCATCAAGTGTCTCTCTTTGTCCCTATCTTCACTCTCTCTTCAACCCTCTCCATCAGAACACTGTCTGGGTCCAGTGTTCACCTGACACTAGACAAAGGGGAACATATTATTTACCATGTCCTACAGACGGGGCTATTGTGGTGCTGGCTGAAAATACAAGGACCTGACTCTGAGGGTTTGTTCCTATAAAGGGGAGCTTATTTTGAACCCGCTCACACTAATGCAAGCTGAGAGGTGTATCTGATCATCGCACCAGATCTTCAGGACTCAGATGTGAAATACAATGGTGTGACACACACACATTCACACAACATAGATCTTGGCCTTTGATATGGGAATCATATTGGCAGCAGAATAGAGAGGAAGGTATCCTCTTACGTCCTATTACAATGCAGAGGGAAGTTGATATGTGGCGTGTTCATTCATCCCATCTTCATAGCTGTGCATGTGTCCACGTCCCTTTTCAGAATACGACGAGAGCCGGTCCACGCTGTGCACCCTAATGAGTGAGAACAACTGCTTCATCTCGTTCMGTGTGGTGGCTGGAGACATAGGGAGCACTGTGTAYAATCTAAAGATGTACGGTAAGGTCAACGCCACACCATGGGGCCAGATTCACCGAGAGGTTTTTGAACGTCACATAAAAGTATGAACAGTGAGAGGATGAAGGTCGTGTATGCGAAGGAAGGAGGCCAGAGGTTTAAGTGAAAGTAGACATTCATGGYGAATCGTTTTATACAGTCCTTTCCGGAAGTAATGAATGCAACTGGTAAAGGGGCTTAGTGAATCTGATGGGGCCGGACATACAGTAAGTCGTTAACAGGCAGATGTGACAATCTCAGTGGGATACATTGGAAACAGAATGCCCAATAATCTGCTTCCGCATTATATTTGTTATCACCTTTATTTAACTACACAAGTCAGTTAAGAACAAATTCKTATTTACAATGACGGCCTACACCGGTCACACCYGGATGACACTGGGCCAATTGTGCACCGCCCTATGGGACTCCCAATCACGGCCGGTTGTGGTACAGCCTGGAATCRAACCAGGGTGTCTGTAGTGACGCCTCRAGCACTGACAGGCAGTKCCTTAGACCGCTGCGCCACTCRGGAGCAAATGATGAGTCTGATCACTGTAATGATCAGACTCATCATGTGACCAATATAAAATATATATATTTGTAACATTAGCATAAAAGTTCCCCATTTCTATCACAACCAGGGTAACGGTTACTGTAATGATCAACGAATTTATCTCACCAAGTGTGCTAAAAAAACTTGCTATTACAATTACACCTTGAAAAAGTGTCTCTGTGATGACAACGGAAGTAACGGTGTGTGTCTCTCTCTCTCTCTCTCTCTCTCTCTCTCTCTCTCTCTCTCTCTCTCTCTCTCTCTCTCTCTCTTGGCGCAGAGTGCCAATGGTTCTCGAGCCAAATATGGAGTTGATCCGATATGAGATTTCAGAGCCGAAGTCATGAGTATTGCGCTGCCACGGTCCTCCCTGCAATTGTCAGCCTAACACCAAATGTATAGACAGGAGTGGAGAAATATGATTCTTAATTCTGTTCTTTTAAAAAGACCTTTTTGGCAGCTCGTATGGAAGAATATCGCTTTAATAAAAAGCTATATGTAAAACATAGAATGGTTTTGGTGTTCATGCAGACCATTTACAGGGTGTTGGAGACCAAAGCCAGTAGTAGCTCGAAGCTGTAATAATAAACTACTATCCATCCAAAAACATCCTGGTAATGCAGTTTCTTACTCAGTTAGAGTCAAGATAATGGTCTCGGCATCCGTGGGGCAAGTGCTTGAATTTGCTTTGTGTGTGTACTGCACTTGCAGAAGTGGATGAGGAAGAATATAGAATATATACTACTTCATTGTAGCAAGCCATACACTTTATTTTTTTAAGGACAAAGGGCAAGATATGTTGGTTAGGGTTGTGAAAGTAGGCAGTGAGACGGCTTGGGCTAAGAATTGAGTCAAGGCGAGCAGTTTTTGGTGGGGCAGCATATTTTCAGCTCCTTTGGTGGAGCAAACAACGTGGATGTTGTGATTACTTTTTTGACAGGATTAGAGGAAAGATTTTTAGAGTTGGGGGGAGCAGAGCTATGCGCAGACGAAACCCACTGCAAAATCGCAAACCAGCTTGATTTTAATATCGTAACAATTAAGTCATGATATTGGCTCGCAGTGTCTCTCGCAGCTATAAGAAACTGGCCTACGCCAGTACACGAAGACTCATGCTCAATATTATGGGACGTAGCAGATATCTTGGACACATGAATACATCTTGTTGAGTAAAAGGAATCCTATCTGGTGCTCATATCGAGCGTATGGGGGCCTGATAGCGAGCTCTTTCGGCTATAGAGACTGGTACGGCTTGCTAGAGAAAATGTTTTTTGTTGTCACTGTAACGCGCTCGAAATACTTGTCTCTCAGAAAACAGGTGTTTAGTTCTTTTGATAAAAATACTCAAGAAGCCCTCTATCTCTCTCATTCAGCTCCAATTCTCCCTATATGTTCTACGATTGTACTATGATTAAGCCAGGTGTGTGTAAAGGTGTGACCATGACGCGACTTGTCTGCCAGGGACGCATATGTTCTCTCACTAATACACGACTCTATGCTCATTAATCATATACATATATCTCAATAATTACAATATAATCATATGGCCTACCTCTAGCGCCCCATAAAATGACAAATCTCAGGGGTTACTAGATCGATTACGTGATCACACAATGTTATATAAACTCTATCAAGCTCTAAAAATATTTCCACAACAATGAGTAGCTAGTTAAAGAATAGGGCAGTACTGAGGAGATTAATTAATATGGATCCATTACAGACTGTGACAAGAGTAAAAAAATTGATAAAGTAAACTATATAACACTCATCTACTGAATCAGACACCACAGAGCTATACTACATCGAGCGGAGTGCGCGTTACTCGAGAGTCAATGCACAGGGGTATCAGTGTTTATTGTCTGACGCGTACATTCTTTCTCACCTGCTATAGTAGTGTGAGAAGCACTAGGAGGGTTATAAAAGATTGTAAAAGCGTTTATAAATTATAAAATAAACTAAATATGTGAATGCGAGCGAGTTGTAGTGTGCTAGTCAGTGCTGAATCATAATCACTATTATTTTGCGCATAGAGTGGGTCGCGGAGATGAGAGCCCGATTGTTAAATTAGATAGCTATCGGTCCTGTGGGTCCATTAACACAGGTGAGAATCTTATAACTACTTTGTGTTCAAACTACACAGCCTTATCAATGGTTAGACTTATGTATGGGGTGAAGCTGTTAGGAGCTTTTGGACTGAATTGGCGCTTGCGGTAGCAGAGAGAAACAGTCTATGAACTTCGGGTGCTGACACCGGTTCGTGAGTCCATCGTGTTTTGTACAAATTTTTATCCTGGGGGGCGCACTCTCCTGACATTCGTGCTTCCCTGTCCCTCTACCCCAGACCATAGATGCTATCTAATATGTTGGGTCTCTTGGTATTTAGTTCTGTCATGCGTAGAACTTGTCCATTATCTGATGGCTTCAGAAGCCTGCCAGTGATTGGGTCACATGCATGCAGTTCAATTTCACATGTAATTAGATCATCGCCGAATTATAGCGACATCATCAACTCTCTTGTGCGCTACGCTGTCGTTACTAGAGACAGACTTTGCATCTTTAGACTAGTACCCTTGAAGGAGTCCAGGAGTGATGTACACGAACCGGCAACAATCTCAGTTACTACTTTTTCCTATATTGTTTATTGATTGCTCTCGTCCATTGGAATTGGATGCAACTCGCGTAGGAATGAATTAAATTTATTCGAAACGCGCAGAATTCTCCTGGGGCGCCCACCTGATCGCATCCACAAGCAGTGCGCGCATGCCGTCTCCGCTTAGAGGGGGGACCATAAGCAAACGGTTATGCTTTGTGCTTTCGCACATGATCGAGTCACTCTCCATCACACGATTTGTCTTTTGTTGACTTTGATTTATGGCTACCCAGGTGGATAAGGCTAGTTTCGGAGAGGTTGATGTTGGTCACTCATAATTGACTTTGAAGACTTTCTTTCGGGTCCTGCCGTTGCATGCTCCACTATCGACCACTAGCTCCGTCCAGATTGTTTTTACATTAATTCTAGGTGGAGAACATCGATATCCGGTAATAGTAGGCCTCCTTTTCCTGTTACATAGGTCCACAGCGCATCCAGCACTACTCTGTTCTGTCTGGAATCTGTCAGCATTGTACGCGGAGTAGTGTGTCGTTTGGATACTTGCTAATAGTGTAGTCCCAGTGTTGTGCTATGAAGATCTCGTTTTACTTTTCTCTACAGATAGCGCCGATACAGAACCATACGTGCTTTCAATCATCGTCGGCTGGATATGCTTCACTCAGGTCATCCAAATACTATTATAGTAGATCACATGATGTCGATTCAAGAATATCACTAGCTCGTAAATGATTTTCTTGGTGTGTGAAATAAATGTAAATAATATAATTACTTCTGCACTTTTAGATCACGACAAGAGTTGCAGGATAATTAATCGTCAAACAGATTAGTATTCTCTGTTGGCTCCGTATTAGTTTTTCTGTACGGGTGAATGAGCTATTTTTCTCCGCCAAAGTTTGGGTTAATAGAGTTGAGCTGGTATCTCATCGTTGCCTCACCATAAGTGTCATACTTACCGTGTGTGAGCTAGAGAGAGATATAATATATGCCTAATATAGGTTCTTCGCGTACTGTTAATGTTGATATAGGCGGACCCTTATGACTGTTCACAGTGTGCGGATGTTTCTGTTACACGAGTACGTCTTTATTTTACGTATAGGAACCTCATTCGATACGATCGTTATATCGTTATATAATTGAAGTTAGCCATTCATGCACATAATGCGTCGTTTATTGTTGAACTAACATTGGTCGTCGTAATATAAAATGAGACCCATCATGACGAAACCATGATAGATTGCGGCAACATTCAAACAGTTCAACTTATATTTTATGCTGACGCATACCACAGTTGAAGTTTGTTCCATCACTCTTCATTTTTATCTAAAACACTGATTAAAAACTCGATGCACTCCTAAAATCAAATTTTCAACACTAGTGTGCTTCTGGCACGCCCTCCATGTCATTTTCAAAACAGCCTAATACAATACTAAAACTATGCACACTTCTACAGCCATCTATAATATAGGCAGATTATCTTCTTTGAAAACATCCTGGTATGCATATAGTACAATCTAAACCCGACCTATTCGTTCAGTTTTCCATATAAAATACAAGCTTTGAGGCGTCAATCTTTGGTCCCACAACGTCGCTCGAATAAATTTTGAGCTGCACACACAAAAATAAAGATAGTACGAAGATTTCAGGTCTAACCTTTATAGATGTTCTCACAAGGGTTTGGGCTTGACCTCACACGCGACACTGAGAACGACGAGTACAAACAACATTGGCGGAAGAGCAAACACAAGAAAACTCGCTATAAATAAAATTTTAGATTGATGACTATTAACTACATGGGAATTAATTTGCGAGTAAATAGTATATTTGTAGAGGTTACATATTTTTTCGATTAGGTGATAAATAATCTAAGGTGAATTTTTAAATATTAGACGGGTAACCGTCGACATAACTTTATCATCTTGTATTCAGCTTCCCTGATCTATACACTAAAATACAACGTTCTATCAATACTATTTTATATTGTATAATTATATGCATATACCTCATCTCGCCCGGACAAGAGTGATAATAAGTTTTCTCTCCGCCGGGTGGGGATGCACAATTGTAAGGGTCCTCTTATAATCTGTAACAGCAATCTAATACGAGCAAAATGCCAGTGTATTCAGCTACTCAGTCAGAGATGGCTATTAGTCAGTATAGCGCAAGAAGACAGAACTTTTAAGAAGTTCAAGCATAAAAATGTTCAAGATCGATTGGCTCAATGTGTGATGAATGATGTACTTGATAGCTAACGACATTCGCATTTTCCTGCTCTGTCTGATTATTAGCAGATAGCGGCATGCAGCCCTGAAGAGTAGTCTTCCCAGAATTTGTATGTGCGAGCTAGAGATCTCGGATTTTTGGATTTTTGATTTAAATCGCCGTGCAAATGCCAATTTGTGGTGTCTATTCAATTCTAATTTATGGGTAACCTTACACGAAACCAAGCAACACTGAGACCTACAGACTACATATTGCGACACCGCGTCACGAAGACATGACGACACACCCAAAAGCAACACACAGCACGACATGGCACGACCACACAGGCATCACAGCACAACACAAATCACAGTTTTTCTCCGTCAGAGATCTCCACACACAAACAATCAACTACTTCACGCTCATCCAGCGCGACCCACACATAACTGCCCACGGCCATACGCACTGATGTTTGCCTGTCCCATGCAGTAGCCCTGCTCATTTGAATGAATTATCAACTTCAAGTCCCCTGACGCTATCTAATAAGTCTACAAACATATTGTGAGTACTCGTTTGGATGTCGAGGGCTATTAAACAAGAGGGTGCTTATGTACTCGGGTGCTTGGAAAGAAAACAGAGCGGTTGTTGCAACGAACTAAGTAATCGCAAGAGATTTAAAAGCAAATTGCACTCTAGACGAGCAAATACCAGACGAAAAGCGTGGCTCAGGTGCCACACCCATCTTACCGCTGCCATTACTCAGGTCGTCTCGTTTACCCCTGCTCGGACCTCAGACAGACTTGGCGACCTCCATTGCGGTCGTGATGGGAGACGAATAGCTGATGCAGAGGCGCTTCTGAGTCCCAGTCAATGGTATCATCGCACACACTCCCCAGCCAAGGATGAAGGACCTGCACTAGGTGGAGGGCAATGGCACAAGAGAGACCCCAGTACCATCATAGCTATGTTGGGGGGCTTCAGGACAGTCTGGAGGGATGGAGAGAAGAGAGAGAGAGAGAGAGAGAGAG
>NW_019949706.1:0-2730 GCF_002910315.2 Salvelinus sp. IW2-2015 | reverse complement strand
ATACTCTCTTAAAAGACCTTGCTTGAAAAACGAGAAAAAGTACTGTTTGTCATCTTGAGAACCGTAGCCAAGTATACACTTCCTCCAAAACAGTCAAGATATCTGTCGTTCATTTTGACGTTTTTTGCCGAGATCTTAGTTGCGCGATTTTAATCTAACTAAGCTGTTTGGTGCAGTATTTCCAAGTTAAAAAATTGGCACGAATACGAGTAATCTATTGCTGAATGCCAACAAACACTTTATTGAAGAATCCCTACTGCTGCCCATTGGAGCGATGAGGGGCGTAGACTTCGCTCACGAACTTCGGCTTGCCTCCGAGAAAATGTTTTGTGTGCACGAACAGCCGAAAACTGTTTCCGAACTGTTTATTCGTTCAGGGCCCATTCCATGTCATTCTCCTATACACATGTCTGAACCAATGATGTGAATGTTTACAGGCTGCTGAAATGTATTATTATGGCATATGATAATAACCATTACAAACAACATTTACTACTAGCCTAGATTGTCATATCCAATAGTGAGCACACTTGTTCGGTCCAGCAGATCCGAAGCATACAGAAGCCTTAAGACAGGTCCTTTTAGTGCTCAGACACCAATATTGGTGTCGTAGAGAGCATAGTAAAGTTTACAGTACAAGATGCTATTATTCTTCACCACTATCCTACATTTCCATCCATCAATCCCTCTATTCCCAGACAAGGGTCTGTTCATCATGGAGAGTACCCAGCTGAAGAGCTGCATCTCCTCCTCCTCCTCTAACCTGGTCCTGGAGAGCTGTGAGAGGCCCACCCGCCGTATGCTGTGGAAGTGGGTGTCTCGCCACCGCCTCTTCAATCTGGGTAGCAGCCTCTGTCTGGGCCTGAACATCAGCGACTCCACCCAGCCCCTGGGTACCTTCGAGTGTGACTCACCCCTCCGGACCCTGTGGTGGAGGTGCAATGGGAATACGTTGTACGGGGCGTCCCAGCTGAAGCTGTCCGTGGCTGGACGCCTGGTGGTGGTCAAGAGGGCCAGTTATCATCAGTGGAGGAGGTACTCTACACCGGGGGAGGGGCCATGTGCCTATCCTTATGAGGGTAAGTAGTAAACATTAGTGATGCGCGGGTCAGCTGTTTGTTCACCTGCACCCGTCCGCAATTGCTAACAACCCATTCGTAACCACCCGACCCTAACCCGCAATATTGATAATGCGCTGTACAGATAGAGAAGGTGGAACGTTTTTTTTTTTACGGGCCTTTTTAGATAGGCATATGTTCCTGCTTATAATTTCCTTCAATTTTGGTAGACTATTTGTCAGTCAACGAACTTGTCTGTAATTAGATACGTGCAGCTTCTCTTCTGTCGTTACGTGTTGCCCTAGAAGACTAAATAAACCCTTGCTCATCAGAATAATGTCATACATTTATAGAATTAATGTTTCAATCTAGTTGACATCACTAAAGTTTGTTTTCTCTGTTCTCTTATGTTCCTGCTTCTCTTAGATAGCAAAGACATTTAGGGACCGGGGTGAAAATGCAATTTGCAGAATTTCCAAATTAAATCAGTTTGACCGGTTTTAAGAAAATGAAAGCTGTTAAAATGACGCAACATGTTCCTGATAAGATTTCAGTTAGTTTTGGATGCATATTCTATGTGGTTGAAATACTATCAGCTTTCATTATGCTGATAAAGATAGCACCTTTACAGACGGTTCCTAACCACGTATTCATTCTCTCAAGATGCTGAATGAAATAAATCATATTTCTCCACTCCTGTTTACATTTGGTATTAGGGCTGAGAATTGCCAGGGACCTCACAATACGCTATTATCAAATCAAATCCAATTTTACTTGGCACCTGCGCCRAATACAACAGGTATAGACGTTACCGTGAAATGCTTACTTACAAGCCCTTATCCAACAATGCAGTTAAAGAAATAGAGTTAAGAAAATATTTACTAAATAAACTGAAGTAAAAAATTTGATAAAAAGTAACACAATATAATAACAACAACAAGGCTATATACAGGGGGTGCCGCTACCGAGTCAATGCACAGGGGTACAGGTTAGTCGAGGTAATTTTTACAATGCAGGTAGGGGTAAAGTGACTATGCTATATAATAAACGCGAGTAGCAGCAAGTGTAAAAACAAAGGGGGGGGGGGGGGTGTAAAATAGTCCCGGTGGCCAATTTGTTAATTGTTTCAGCAGTCTTATGAAGATTGGGGGTAAAGCGTTTCAGGAGCCTTTTGGACTAGATTGGCGCTTGCGGTAGCAGAGAGAACAGTCTATGACTTGGTGACTGGGAGTCTTTTGAATTTTTGGGGGCCTTCCTCTGACACTGCCTAGATATAGGTCCTGGATGGCAGGAAATTTGGCCGCCAGTGATGTAAACTAGACGTACGCACTACCCTTTGTAGCGCTTACGCGCCGAGCAGTTCCATCCCAGGCGGGGATGCAACCGGTTCAGGAATGCTCTCGATGGTGCTATGCAAAAATTATTTGATGATCTGGGGACCATGCCAATCTTTTTCCGCCTCCTGAAGGGGAAAAAGGTGTTGTCGTGCCCTCTTAAGACGATTGTCTTGGTGTGTTTTGGACCATGATAGTGTTTGGTGATGTGGAACAACCAAGGACACTTGAAACTCTGTAACGATTGGTCTATTCGTCCTCCCTGCATCGGACGAGGAGAGGCGAGAAGGATCGGAACAATATGCTGTGTGGTTTCGTGCTCCATGATGATTTATTAC
>NW_019949705.1:0-10235 GCF_002910315.2 Salvelinus sp. IW2-2015 | reverse complement strand
CTAACCCAGTGTTTACTAACCCAGTTTTTCCTAAACCCGTGTTTACTAACCTTAACCCAGTGTTTACTAACCCAGTGTTTCCTGACCCAGTGTTTACTAACCCAGTGTTTACTAACCCAGTGTTTCCTAACCCAGTGTTTACTAACCCAGTGTTTACTAACCCAGTGTTTCCTAACCCAGTGTTTACTAAACCAGTGTTTACTAACCCGGTGTTTTCTAACCCAGTGTTTACTAACCCAGTGTTTACTAAACCAGTGTTTACTAACCCTGACCCAGTGTTTACTAACCCAGTGTTTACTAACCCAGTGTTTACTAACCCTGACCCAGTGTTTACTAACCCAGTGTTTACTAACCCTGACCCAGTGTTTCCTAACCCAGTGTTTCCTAACCCAGTGTTTCCTAAACCAGTGTTTACTAACCCAGTGTTTACTAACCATAACCCAGTGTTTACTAACCCTAACCCAGTGTTTACTAACCCTGACCCAGTGTTTCCTAACCCTAACCCAGTGTTTACTAACCCTAACCCAGTGTTTACTAACCCTAACCCAGTGTTTACTAATCCTAACCCAGTGTTTCCTAAACCAGTGTTTACTAACCCTAACCCAGTGTTTACTAACCCAGTGTTTACTAACCCTAACCCAGTGTTTACTAACCCAGTGTTTACTAACCCTATCCCAGTGTTTACTAACCCAGTGTTTACTAACCCTAACCCAGTGTTTACAAACCCTAACCCAGTGTTTACTAACCCTAACCCAGTGTTTCCTAACCCAGGGTTCTGGGGACCTAAAGAGGTGCGCTTTTTTCCATCTCATAATCAAGCCTTTAGTTGAATCAGGTGTGTTAGTGGTAGGGCAAAAGTAAAAATGTTTTTCCCATGGATAATAATTTGTTTTTTACATGGATAATAGTGTGTTTTTCACATGGATAATAGTGTGTTTTTCCCATGGATAATAGTGTGTTTTTCTACAGGAACTAATCAGGTGTTTATGGTCATGGGCAAATAGTATGTTTTTCCCATGGATAATAGTGTGTTTTTCCCATGGATAAATAGTGTGTTTTTTCATGATATAGTGTGTTTTTACATGGATAATAGTGTTGTTTCCCATGGATAATAGTGTGTTTTTTTCCCAGGATAATAGTGTTGTTTTTTACATGATAGATAGTGCGTTGTTCCCATGGAAAGATAGTGTGTTTTCCATGGATATAGTGTGTTTTTCCCATGGTATAATAGGTGTCTGTTTATCACATGGATAAATTAGGTAGTTTTCCCGGATGTGTGTTTTGTTCCCCACTGCGATAATAGTGTGTTTTTTAACCCCATTTCGGATAATAGTGTGTTTTCTCCATGGATAAATAGTGTGTTTTCTACATCGGATAAATAGTGTTTTTTCCATGGATAATAGGTGTGTTTTTTCCAATGGATAATATGGTGTTATCTTCATTTGCGATAGTACGTGTGTTATTCCTGTGCATTCGTTTTCCATGGAAATGCAGATGTGTTTTCCCCATGATAATAGTGTGTTTTTTCCCATGGATTAGTAGTGTGTTTTCAGGAAGAATATGTGTTTTTCCCATGAGATAATAGTGTGGTTTTTTCCCATGGATAATAGTGTGTTTTTCCCATGATAATAGTGTGTTTTTCCATGGATAATAGTGTGTTTTTCCATGGATAATAGTTGTTTTTCCCATGGATAATAGTGTGTTTTACATGTGATAATAGTTTGTTTTTTCCATGGATATGTTTGTTGTTTTTACATGGATAATAGTGTGTTTTTCCCATGGATAAGTGTGTTTTTCCCCATGATAATAGTGTGTTTTTCCATGGATAATAGTGTGTTTTTACCATGGATAATAGTGGGTTTTTTCCCATGGATAATAGTGTGTTTTTTATCCCATGGATATAGTTTTGTTTATTCCTATCGCGGATACTGAGTGGTGTTTTTAACATTGGATAAATAGTGGTGTATTTTCCCATGGATAATCAAGTGTAGTTCTTTTTCACATGGATAAAACGTGTGTTTTTCGCCATGGATAATAGTGTGTGTTTTCACACATGGATAACTAGTTGTTGATACTTTCCATAGAGAATTAATTAAGTGGGGTGATTTTTATCAACATGGAATCATAAGTGTGTTTTTTCCCATGGATAATCATGTGTTTTTTTACCATGATAAATAATGGTAAAATGTGTTTTCCCATGGATAAGACTAGTTGTGATTTTTTTCACACTGGATAAATAGTGTTTTCCAGCACGGAATAAATAGTGTAGTTTTACATACATAATAGACTTGTTCTTTTCCCCACATGAGGATTAATAGTTGATGGGTGTGTTTTTTACATGGATAATAGTGGTTTTTCCCATGGATAATAGTGTGTTTTACTCATGTGATATGAGTGTGATTATTTCCCATGGATAATATGTGTAGTTTTTTACATTTGGATAATAGTGTGTTTTTTCCACAAATGGAACTCAGTGTGTTTCCCATGGAAGTATATAGTGTGGTTTTCCTTACATGGCTACATAGTGTGTTTTTCCCACTGGATAATGAGTGTGTTTTTTTGCCCCATGAGACGTATGTATTGTTGTTTTAATCTCATGGGATATATAGTCAGTGTGATTTTTTTTCCCATGGGATAAATAGTTGTTGTGTTCTCTTACATGGAAATAAGTGGATAGTTTTCACAAGGATAATGATGTGTTTTTTCCCCATGTGATAACTAGTGCTTGTTTCTTACATAGACTAATCAGTGTGTAATAATTCAAACAGGATCATAGCATGTCTGTATTTTCAACAATGGACATAGCGTGTTTCTCACGTGGAGTAGGAATAGTGTGTGGTTCGACAGATGAGATAATAAATTTGATGTGTCATATTCCCATGGATAAATAATGTGTTTTTCACATGATAAATAGTAGGGTTTTTTCCACGCATGATAAAGAAGGTGTTTTATTCCACATGGATATCATCAGTGTGTTTTCACTCATGGATTAATAGTGTGGTTTTTTTCCATATGGATAAGTAGTTTGTTATGTTTCCGCCCATAGGAGATTGGTAGGAAACGTATTTGTTTTTCACATGGAAATATAGATGTGTAATATTTTCACTAAATGGATAATAGTGTGTTTTAACACAGGAGTAAAACCTGATGTTTTTTCACATGATAGGATAGTGGGTTTGTACGCACATGGATAATATGTTTTTTTTGCTTACTCACATGGAGATATAGTGTCGTTTTCTCAACTCATGGATAATATGTTTGTTTTCCCCCAATGGATATAGTTCGTATGTTTTGACCATGGATAATTGTGTTGCTCTTTATTTACATGGATAATAAGTTGTGTTTTTTTTACAGTGGAACATTTAGTGTGTTTTTTTCCGTGGATGAAGATAGTTGTGTTTTCCATGGATAATTGAGTAGTTGTGGTTTATCTTCTCGCACTTAAGGAAAATTAATGTATTTTTTATGACCAAACTGGATAACATTAGTTGTTTGTTTTCTCACCTGAATATATAGTGGGTTTCTCACAATGGATAATAGTGTGTTTTTCACCATGGCGTATGAGTGTGTAATTTATCGCAAATATGGATAGATAGGTGTTTTTCCAATGGACTAAATAGTTGGTGTTTTCACATGAAGTTGGGCCCAGTGGTAAATAATTTATGGGGATGAATAGGTTTGGTTTCTCCACATGGATAATAGGTGTGTTTTGCACATGGAGATAGTTTGTTTTTTTACCATGGTGATAGTTGTTTTTCCATGGCTAATAGTGGTGTTTTTTACATGGGATAATAGGTGGTGTTTTTCCCATGAGTGTGTTTTCCATGGGATATTAGTGTGCTTTTTTCACATGGATATACGTTGTTTTTTCAATGGACTAGATAGTTTGTTTTTCCCATGGAAATAGTGTGTTTTTTACAATGGATAACTTAGTGTGTTTTTCCCCCATCGGGATAGGATAGCTCCGTGCTTTTTTCAAGCGATGGATAATAATCGTGGTTTTTTACGATGGATTATGATAGGTGTGTTTTTTCAAATCATGGGAGATTAATAGTGTTTGTTTTCCCATTGGATAATATTGTGGTTTTTCCCATGGATCATAGTTGTTTACTCACTGGATAAAATTAGTGTTTCCCAAGGATAAAAGTTTGTTTTTCCCATGGATAATAGTGTGCTTTTTACATGGATAATGGTTTGGTGTTTTGTTGTCACAGGACAATAAGTGTGTTTTCAGCTGGCTATAGTATGTTTCTCAGCAAGGATAAATATTGTGTGTTTTTCACAATGGATAGTTATTGTTTTTCCCAGTTGATAATAGTTGTGTGTTTTTTACATGGATAATAGTGTAGGGTAATAGGTGTGTTTTACATGGATAAATAGTTGTGTTTTTTCACATGGATAATAGTTTAGATAACTAGTGTGTGTATTTCCCATGGATAATAGTTGTTTCGTAAATTTTTGTTTACATGGATAATATGTGTGTTTTTCTCCATAGGATAATAGTGTGTTTTTACAATGGAATAAGTGTGTTTTTCTTACACTGTGATAATAGTGTGTTGTTCATTACTGGATAATAGTTCTGTGTTTTTCTCACTGGATAGAATAGTATGTTCTTTTCAATAGGAAAATAGTTGTTTTCTCACCATGGAAATATGTATAGTTTATGAGTATGTGTGTTTTTCGACATGGCACATGAGTGTGTTTTCTCATGATATCATGTAGTTTCACAGGATTAGTTTTATTTTCCAAACCAGTGTTTATGATAATAGTGTGCTTTTTCACCATGGATAATAGTGTGTTTTTCTTCCATGGATAATAGTGTTCTTTCAGCATGGATAATAGTGGTGTTTTCCATGGATAAGAGTTTGCTTTCACATGCGAGATAAATGTGTTGTTTTTCCACGATGAGATAATAGTGTGTTCTTTATCACATATGGATAATAGTTGTTACATGTATATGTTGGCTTTCTCAACGGCGTAATAGTTGTTTCACTCCGATGATCAAGTGTGTTATATTCACATGGAGAATAGGACTTTTCTGAAAGTGTGTTCACATGAGATAATAGTGTGTTTCTCACAGGATAATAGCTTTGTGTGTTTTTTACATTGCATAATCACGTGTGTTCTTTTTACATGAATAATATGTGTTTTGCCCAGGATAATGTGTGTTTCTCGGAATGGAGAAATAGTGCTGTTTTTCCCCATGGATTAAAGTGTTTTTTCAGAGATCTGTGTTTTTCGATGAATGCCATGATAATGTGTGGTTTTATTCTCCATTGGATTAGTATTCACATGGATAAGTGTGTGTTCACTCCATGGATATAGTGTGTTTTTCCCATGGATATATGTATCAGGTGTGCTGTTTTCACATGATAATAGGTTTGTTTCAGATCGAAGTGGTTTCATCGGATAATATGCGTTGTTCTTCTCAATGAATAATGAGTGTGTTTTTCCACGATGGGATAATATGTTGGGTTTTTCCCATGGTACTAGTGTGTATATTTATACATGAGATACGATAGTGTGTTTCTACATGGATAATAGTGTGTTTTTCCCATGGAAGTAGGGTCGATACATAGTGGTTCTTTGCTTGATCTATTTTCTTCCATGAGATATAGTGGTTTTTTCTGATCATAGGTTTATTCCATCGGCTAGTGTTTTTTACATGGATAATGGTGTGTTTTCCCATGGATAATAGTGTGTTTTCTACATAATAGGATAATAGTGTGTTTTTCCCATGGATAGATAGTGTGTTTTCCCATGGATAATAGTTGTGTTTCTCCACATGGATAATAGTCGTTGTTTTTCCCATGCGATAAAATACGTGTGTCTTTTCCATGGATAATAGTGTTGTCTTTCCCCTATAGGATAATAGTCGTGTTTTTCCCGGTAACTAGGAAGTTTCCGATAATAGTGTGTATTTTCCAGGTAAATAGTGTGTGTATTTCAATGAATAATCGTGTGTTTTTCCCATGGATAATAGTGTGTTTTTCACATTGGCATGAATAGTGTGTTTTTCTAGCATGGATAATAGTGTGTTTTCCCATGGAATAATAGTGTGTTTTTCCCATGGATAATAGTGTGTTTTTCCCCATGGATAATAGTGTGTTTTTCCATGGATAATAGTGTGTTTTCCCATGGATAATAGTGTGTTTTTCCCATGGATAATGAGTGGTTGTTTTTCCACATGGATAATAGTGTGTTTTTTCCCATGGATATATAGTCGTGTTTCTCACATGGATAATTAGTGTGTTCTTTCCCAATGGAATAACTAGGTGGTGTTTCTTCACATGATAATGTGTGTTTTGCCGCATGATAATAGTGTCGATTTCTTCACATGGATAATAGTGTGTTTTTTTCTCCACTGAGTACCAGCTTGTGTTTTTCCCCGCATGCGATAAAGTAGTGTGTTTTTCCCATGGATAATAGTGTGTTTCCTCACATGATAATAGTGTGTTTTTCCCATGGATAATAGTGTGTTTTTCCATGGATAATAGTGTGTTTTTCCCATGGATAATAGTGTGTTTTCTCACATGGATAATTAGTGTGTTTTTCCCATGGATAATAGTGTGTTTTTCCCATGGAGATTAATACGTGTGTTTCTCCGATGGATAATAGTGTGTTTTTCCCATGCTAATCAAGTGTGGTTTTTTCCCAGGATAATAATCTGGTGTTTTCACATGGAGTATAAGTATAGTCGTTGTGTCCCATGATAATAGTGGTATTTTTTCCATGGTAATAGTGTTTCTGCACACTGGGATAATAGTGTTGTTTTTTAACATGGATAGATAGTCGGTTTTCCATGGATAATAGTGTGTTTTTCCCATGGATAATAGTGTTTTTTACAGTAATATGTTATTTTACATGGATAATAGTTTGTTTTTTTACATGGATAATAGTGTTGTTTTTCACATGGATAATTAGCTGTCGTATATGTGTTTTCCACGATATTGTTTCCCATGACGGATATAGTTACCGTTTTTTTGTCAACGCATGGATAATGAGTCTGTTTTTCCCATAGGATAATAGTGTGTTTTTCCACGATGGATAATAGTGTGTTTTTCCCATGGATAATAGTGTGTTTTCCCATGGTATATGTTTTTTCCCATGGATAATTGTGTTTTTCCCATGGATAATAGTTAGTAGATTGTTGGACTAGATGGTGAGGAAATGGATGAATAGGTGGGAAACCATTCGCTAAGCTCGCCCAGAAGTTGTGGGCATACGCAAGTGCAGCGCTCCAATGGATAGTAACTGTCGTTGAGTCTGACACCTCAGACAAGCTCATGTTTAAGTGAATGAAAGCCTGTCAGGGCTATGGCAAAAACGGAGAGTTTTCTTTAAAAAATACATGTTAAATTGTCTAAATAATTKAACAGTGCGCCAGGAGTACCTGTTACTGTGATTCCTGTAATGCAGAGCCTGTTGATGGAATATTCTTTTAATCTGAAATGATACTTTTGATGTATTGTTTGCTAGCTCAGCTGGTTAGCTAACTCTCGGTCTCATTGACCACCAAACGTTGCTAACGCTAGCTAGCCATTTAATATAAATACTTTTCTCAAAATGTACAGTATGTTAGCTAGCTAAGTTAGCAATGTTATGAATCCAACTCCCATCTGCCGTCAACATCAGAATACGATTTGAGAGCGCTAGTTAGCTCCAAAAGTGCGTATAGCGTTGACTGCATGCTGACAGTGAATTCTGAGCCATTCAGTGGCTAGCTASRCTAGGCTACAAACATCATTTGACCTGGTTGCYAYGAAGCAAYTGTAACCACCACCCAAGAGTTTCCTGATTAGCAAGAAGTAGTCTGTGTTTATATGAATCTCTTCCAATGGTGCCGTTGCTGTCGGCATCCAGAGATTATCCAACTTGAATAAACGCTTGGCGGTAAGGATGAAAGCAGTGGTGAAGTCTACGACGATCACTTATTATTGATATCTACATAGCGCGTTGATGTAAATCACACTGCTGCTTTCTCATTTAGCTATTTGCCCCTTACGGATTGTGGTTGTTGAGGACGGCTGTTCACAAATCTAAATGTGTATTTGAACCCAATAATGGCTGAATTCAAGAAGTTTAAGCTGCCTATCAATTATTGTTTTTGAAACCAGTGGACAGCCAGTGAAAAATGCGCTCTTGCAACAGCTGCATAGTGAGGATCCCAGCCTGTGGAATAAAAGTGAGGCTTTTATTGACCAATCGAATTCATGGTGATACATTTGTTTTAAATCCATAGGCCTAATGGACACATGCTCAATCTCACACATTCTTGATATACTTAAAGGGGAAATCTGAAGTTGCTGCATCCATTTTTGTATTTATAAATTATATATATATATATAATAATATATCCATTGATTCTTTAAGAATATAACTTAAAGTGCCTCATGAGCTTAGTTCAACTGTCACACTCCATGAGAACCCAAAACATAAGCTTGTTTTTCTCCAACGTTCGTCAACATTTGTAAATGTAAACAAACACTGTATAGCCTCAAAACATGCTTAATAAACAATACTTTTGATATCATGGATGGTCAGTCCTTGCATCCATAGCTCTGAGAGTGGTTACTCTAGAAACACAGTTTGAGATCACTGTGAGGGGATTTCACCATTGTTTAGAAGGGGAATTGGGCTTCCCGGGAAAATGTTGTCCGAGGTTGTAACAGTAACCAAGGCAGGCGGGGCTTAGCAACGGGTCAATTATACCTCAATCTCTGCAGGAGGAGGGGGGGGGTTCCTAGTGATGTTTGGCATCTTAGCTGAGCTGTCATGTCTATTTATAAGTCTATTCTTAGGTGAATTGTTTGTGAGTTGGTCTATTTTTAGAATAGAATTACTTTAATGTTCCCAGAAAAAAACTGGCAAGTTGTGTCAAGTTGGATAAGATGTGTGAAGTAAACATATTTTTTCACAATTCCTGACATTTAATTCTAGTAAAATGCCCTGTCTTAGGTCAGTTAGGATCACCAACTTTATTTTAAGAATGTGAAATATCAGAATAATAGTAGAGAGAATGATTTATTTCAGCTTTTTATTTTTTCATCATATTCCCAGTGGGTCAGAAGTTAACATACACTCAATTAGTATTTGGTAGCATTGGCTTTAAATTGTTTAACTTGGGTCAAATGTTTCAGGTAGCCTTCCACAAGCTTCCCACAATACGTTGGGTGAATTTGGCCCATTCCTCCTGACAGAGCTGGTGTAACAGAGTCAGGTTTGTAGGCCTCTTTTTTGAAGTGCACCAGTCCCTCCTGCAGCAAAGCACCCCCACAACATGATGCTGCCACCCCCGTGCTTCACGGTTGGGATGGTGTTCTTCGGCATGGAAGTCTCCCCCTTTGTCATCCAAAAATAAATTATGGCCAAACAGTTCTATTTTGTTTCATCAGACCAGAGGACATTTCTCCAAAAAGTATGATCTTTGTCCCCATGTGCAGTTGCAAACCGTAGTATGGCTTTTTTATGGCGATTTTGGAGCAGTGGCTTCTCCTTGCTGAGCGGCCTTTCAGGTTAGGTCGGTATAGAACTCGTTTTACTGTGGATATAGATACTTTTGTACCTGTTTCCTCAGCATCTTCACAAGGTCCTTTGCTGTTGTTCTGGGATTGAATTGCACTTTTTGCACCAAAGTACGTTCATCTCTAGGAGACAGAACGTGTCTCCTTCCTGAGCAGTATGATGGCTACGTGGTCCCGTGGTGTTTATACTTGCGTACTATTGTTTGTACAGATGAACGTGGTACATTCAGGCGTTTGGAAATTGCTCCAAAGATGAACCAGACTTGTGGAGATCTGTTTTTTTTTCTGAGGTCTTGGCTGATTTCTTTTGATTTTCCAATGATGTCAAGCAAAGAGGCACTGAGTTTGAAGGTAGGCCTTGAAATACATCCACAGGTACACCTCCAATTGACTCAAATTATGTCAATTAGCCTATCAGAAGCTTCTAAAGCTATGACATAATTTCTGGAATTTCCCAGCTGTTTAAAGGCACAGTCAACTTAGTGCATGTAAACTTCTGACACACTGGAACTGTGATACAGTGAATTATAAGTTAAATAATCTGTCAAGTAAACAATTGTTGGAAAAATGACTTGTGTCATGCACAAAGTAGATGTCCTAACCGACTTGCCAAACCTATAGTGTGTTAACAAGACATTTGTGGAGTGGTTGGAAAACGAGTTTTAATGACTCCAACCTAAGTGTATGTAAACTTTCCACTTCAAGTGTAAG
>NW_019949704.1:4522-10244 GCF_002910315.2 Salvelinus sp. IW2-2015 | reverse complement strand
GCTGATTTCTTTTGATTTTCCCATGATGTCAAGCAAAGAGGCACTGAGTTTGAAGGTAGGCCTTGAAATACATCCACAGGTACACCTCCAACTGACTCAAATTATGTCAATTAGCCTGTTAGAAACTTCTAACGCCGTGACATCATTTTCTGGAATTTTCCAAGCTGTTTAAAGGCACAATCAACTTAGTGTATGTAAACTTCTGACCCACTGGAATTGTGATACAGGGAATTATAAGTGAAATAATCTGTCTGTAAACAATTGTTGGAAAAATGACTTGTGTCATGCACAAAGTAGATGTCCTAACCGGCTTGCAAAAACTACAGTTTTTGCAACTATAAATTTGTGGAGTGGTTGAAAAACAAGTTTTAATGACTCCAATCTAAGTGTATGTAAACTTCCGACTTCAACTGTATATCTATCTCTCTACTCCTCAGGTCTGTGTGTCAACACAGTAGAGGATATCTCGGAAAGACCAGCCCAGGGAACATGGTTCCTAGGTACTGCCACAACCATGTCATTGTTCTGGTAGATGCTCACGGAACCCTTTAAAGAGCCCTGTGCTAATCTCTACCTATAGCACATGGCACATTAGTCTAGAGAGGAACAAAGACAAGTTGGAGGGGCTGCACGGCTCAATATCCCTTTGATAGTGAAGCAGGTAAGACCTTAACAGGCTGTTCCAAAGCGCTGGCCTGGCATTTGAGTGCTCAGCATGGCCTCCCTCCTCATGTATTATGTGCATGCAGGCACGCATGCAGCTATCAGAAACACACAGGCATATCACTCAAGGCAGAACACACGCAGTGTGACATGCAAGTAAACACACACCTGCAAACAGCAGATAGATGGATGTCGTGCCTGGGTGAAATTAACCTTATCTCTTCCCTGTTCGTATCTCCACATCCCTCCCACTGTTCCAGTACAAAGACAGGTAATATGTTACAGTTTGGTGGGATAAACCCAGTCTACTCTGCTGCACCGTTCCTCGGACAATCACGTGAGCGATAAGCACACAGCAAAGTTAACTGCTCCTTGTCATGCAACCTGCCACTGAGGAGAGGGAAAGGGAGAGGTGGGAGTTGCACTATGATCTAATTGRTTTTTGACCATCCCCCCAGCTAGGTGTGTTTGTAAGAAATTCCCCTGCTACAGCCCCCCACCCCGATCCTGTGTACTATCTCACACACACACGCACAATGCTCAACCTGCTCAACTGGGTAGCCAGGAGCACGCAGCGGCAGTAAAATAAAGTTAAGTTGAGCGATTTGGCGGGTCATGTTTCGGAGGACGCACGACTCGACCTTCGCCTCTCCCGAGCCCGTTGGGGAGTTGCAGCGATGAGACAAGATTGAAATTGGGGAGAAAAAGGGGGTACAAAAATGTAAATAAAAGTTCCATTTGCTCTCATGCCACCGGACCAGGGGAATCAATAGTTGTGAATAACACTTGTCCTCAGCTCTCGCTCCCTCTTCTGTCACTCTCTCCATCAAAGGTAGTTTACAGGGCAGTGATTTGATTTGTTCTGTGGCTTTAGTGTGTTTACAGTGAAGAGATTTGAGTACATGTGTAGCAGTGGATGCTGCTGAGGGGAGGAAGGCTCATAATAATGGCTGGAATGGAGCAAACAGAATGTGTTCGATGTTGTTGATACCTTTCCACTTTTTCCATTCCAGCCATTACCACGTGCCCGTCCTCCCCAATTAAGGTGCCAACGTGTAGATGAGGAGTGGTTTAACACACATAGGAATTAGCAAAGGAGAGTAGACCTGTGCCTTTTCCACCGAAACGGAATAATAAGGCCAATGATGCACCACATAATAGCCCTTACAGACTTGTCTACGTGCAGACAGACAATATGTTATCCCAACGCCAAACATTTGTTTTCCTAGCCCCTTTTCTGTTGTCTCATGTTGTTGATTTAAATGTTTACAGTGGATAGGAATGGATTCAGGTGAGAGCAGCCTGGAGTAGGGTAAGGGTTTGTTCCACATGTAGTGTGGTTGCATCCCAAATGGCACCCTATTCCCTATGGGCCCTTAGCAAAAGTAGTGCACTATATAGGGAATGGGGTGCCATTTGAGTGGTAATCTGTGTGTGACTATGAGAGGTGCTGTTTATGTAAAGCTCAGAGCGGTCTGATAATTACAAGGTACAGAGGATGGGGCTTAGCATGACAGCATTCAGGCAGAGGTAGCAGACCTGCCCAGCCCGTTCGGTAAAAAGAGAAAAGCGTCCACATTCAGCTCCCAGTTCTCAGCACCAGGGGCAAGGCTTTTAATGGCCGCCTGGCCCGCATTGTCATCATAGTCACCGCACTGCTGCCGCCATGATAACGCTGGCTGGCGGCCATGTTAGGCTACTTAGAAAAAAGTGACAATGTCATAACCCTTTCTAAGAACTGTTGCAAATTTCACATACCTGTATGTCGGTACAGTATGTACTGTAGTGTAGCGGGCTATTTGAGGCTAGGGCTCACATTCATGTAGTGAGTCATTTCATGTAGTGATTTAAGTTATCCAGCGAGGTGTATCAGTGTAGTATCTTRGTCTGGGAGTATTTAGTCAGCTGGCAACAGAAGCACAACACTCCTATCTCCATGGGTGCAGAGAATGCATTCTATGACTAATAACGGTGGTATTGGCATCGCTATCCTTTTTCCCTAATGAGAGAGCGAGCATGTGTGTGTGCGTGTGTGTGTGTGAGCGTGTGTGTTCTTGTGTTCCACTTAGACCTATATCACTTTATGCCAACACCAGAAACCAGATTTGACTGGTACTGATCCCCTATCCCTACAGAGTAGTGATTGGTCCAGCAGAGCCAGAGTGATAGGTGTTGCTCTTCTTGTCACACCTTGGAATCCAGGCCAGGGGCCTAGCATAGTGTGCCATTCACTTATCTCCTGTATGAAACCAATTATGTAACACACTTATAAAGAGTGTTGTTGAGGTGTGGGAGAGCGGCTCCTCTTCCCAGAGACGGACTGGGACTGCATGGTGTGGTGGGGCAGTGAGCTCAAAGCTCAAAAGTCACCTGCTGCCTCAATCAAAAGAGTAACCAGAGTTGGATCCCAGCCAGCCCAGCACATTGCGGAAGTGGGAGGTGGCCCTCTCTGGCCAATAGGAGACAGTCAAACCCACACCCAGCAAAGCGTTTCAGTGTTGCGTCACAGAAGCACAAGAGGTAGGCCTACATTAGACCCACACTGTCACTCTGAGAACTTATACTATTTCTGTCTAAAGTCAACACTGACATGGAGGGGGAATTCAACTAGTTTCCAAAGTAAACACTACAATCATTTTCCCCGGTCCACAAGACACGCATGCAACAGAAAACATCCTGAGGGTAGAACTTGTTGTGTCGGTCATCAATTCTTTTAATTTTCACCAGATACAGAGTCAAAAAATATATATTTTTAATGGTAATTCCCCATTCTCTGGTTGAATGGGTCACCAATCTACAGAGGTTTTCCCATCTTTGAGCTACATGAAAAACATTTGAGTATCTTAAAGGAGAGAAAAACAAACAAGAGTCTGTATGGACAGAGAAGAATAGCTCATTAGAGCTGTGTGTGTGTGTACGGTGGGTGTGTCACTCCTTAGGGAGAAGCCAGCAGTGATTACTGAGAGGGAGAGGCTCAGCCTCTTCACCGCACGCTGCACACGGGCTGGGCTGTGACCGGAACCTATCTCTCTCCCCCATCACATCTCCAGCCTGATGGGCTTCACTGAGAATACCGACACTGTTGTAATTCCTCACAGTTGCGTCCTATTAGTTTTTTTGTTTTTTTTCTTGCTTGTTGGTTTAAGGCCTATTTTAGAGCTGTACACAATGTCCTGTCTCTCCACTAGTCTGGCTCGCTTAGCCAAACCAATGGGTCTACTGTAGCCTCAATAGATCCAGTGGCTGAGGTGAGAGACACTCAGGGCCTAAGGGCACTGGCAGGCAGGCCTCTGGAAGTGAATGTGTGATGACAGATGTGAATGGAGAGTGCTCTATCTGTCTAACCCTCAGGGCAGCAGGTAAGTGGATGTGTGATATATATGTGAATGGAGGAGGGTGCTCTCTCTCTCTCTGTGAATGAATCCAATGGAGGGTGTTGTGTTCTCTCTCTCTCTTACCAGTGCAGTACTCCTTGCCCCCGTGTTGTGGGACCGTGATCTGCCGGTAGACGACTGGTTTGACCTCCAGGATGTTCTCGTCGTGACGGTAACGTGTGGGTGTACCGCGTTCGCCACCGGGCGTACCACGGGAACGTGCCCCATTGCAATCTGTGCCGTCAATCTGCGAGAACACGGCTGCCTTGTCGAACAGTGCCAGGTTCGCCTCAAAGTCAAAGTCTGTGTCCAGACCCTCGTCCATGTCAGCACCAAAACACTCGTCGTCCCTGAGCCTCATCTGCCCTCCACCTCCTCCGTTCTTCACTCCGTTCTTCTTCGGCGTGGCCTGGTTTGGCCCTCGGTTACTAGATGATGCTGGAGGACCTGAAGAATATGAATCAAGACATTAGGAGGATGATTAACTCCAAATTATTTTTACAATACATATGCCTATAGCCTGACTAGCAATTATGGTGCATATTAATCCCAGTTAAGAGGGTAATATTTCAGACTGGAGTCCATAAATCTCTGTCAGGACTCCAGTCTGCTCTCTAATGTGTCGCCAATACTGATCTTATCCTATGGCTGTATCAGGAGCTACAGTTACATAACAAGCAACATCAATAGCACATTAATAATACAGGCTAGTAGTTTTATATCAACACACAATCCTCAACACACAACGTTTAGATACATGCATGGCGCACTAACAAATCAAAAAGAACCAACTGGAGAAAAAAAATAACTGGAAAAACCGGGTGTTCAACCCTAACCGTGATGAGGTCTCACGCTAACCTAGAGAGAGAGAGAGAGAGAGGCACAGCCGCACGCAAGTGTCACTCTGACAGCTAGGTACTTTAGGCTCTCACGCAAGATACACACCAAGACTCTCAGTCAAGTCACGTACACACTACTGTTGTCACAATGGTGTTGTCACCCGATCACACCGACTGATCTGAGACCTGCTACTATATCAATGTATTTTCGACAATGGAGGGGAGTGAAGGACTGCATAAAAAAAATCTGATCATATGTGTGCATTGGCTTTTCAACATAGGTAAACATTTTACAATGAGACCACACAGAGTATAATTACCTACAGGTCTATTGTAAATCTCAGTGAATCAGATGCCTGAATGCACTGGGCAACGCTCCAAGTCAAGCAGAGAATAATGAACACCAAGTTAGTACTAGTGTCTGATAGAAGCAATGTGAAAATGTGAGCTGTAAGAATCTTAGGTTCAATGACAGCTGAGATATTTGAACAAAACATGAACTTGAGCCATGTGAAAAATAATTGACTGAAACTACACGGTGAACTACATTTCAAAGAATGATTAAACATGACCCATATTACAAGCAAATGTTGGCCAATACTCTAACAGAAAAATGAATCACACACAGGCGCAAAACTGCAGTGAGTGACAGCGTGCTGTGACAGCGTGTGAGGCTTGTCAACATGTTGCTGTGTTATCTGGAGAGAAATGTCTTCACATGCAAGGTAAGACTGACAGAAGGAAAACAATGTCAGTCAGCCGCAACAACTCCCTCTGTCTGTCTGTCTGTCTGTCTGTGAGTGAGTGAGTGAGTGAGTGAGTGAGTGAGTGAGTGAGTGAGTGAGT
>NW_019949704.1:2369-3487 GCF_002910315.2 Salvelinus sp. IW2-2015 | reverse complement strand
TAACCTCCTCTTTAGGAGCAGACACAGCGAGGGGGGAATGTTTATTGATCTTAGTCACACACGTATTGTAAAGAGGAACTTTGGTACAAGCCTTTTGCACGCTATGGGAATCTGGGGAAGTCACAGCATTGCAAACAGTGCCTGGCTGCTTCCACGCACAGGCTTGTTAACAGTAACCTAGTGAAACCATAGACTAGAGGAAAGGACACCGGTTCACCAGACAGACAGAAATAAACTAGACTGATTAAGCAGATAACTATTAAGTAGCTATTTTAAAAGGGTCGCTGCTTTATGTAACAATGGAGCCGGAAAAGAAGGCAAACGTTTTACATGTCCCCAACCGATTGTGTTTTTTTGTTCATTTATAACTTATTTTGTACATAATGTTGTCGCTACCGTCTCTTATGACCGAAAATAACTTCTGGACATCAGGACTGCGATTACTCACCAGAATCCATTTTTTCCTTTAACGAGTCTGAGGAGCCCGACGTGAATGATTTTCTGCTTTCTCGGGAACAAGCCCAGATACCCGTGATTTGTGTGAAGAAGTGGCTGAGACAAAGTGGCCAGAGGGCGGGCTGCCTCCTGAGAATTCGTAGGCGATCGAATAAACCCCCACTTCCTTCCATTCTGCTAGCAAACGTGCAATCTTTGTAGAATAAAATCGATGAGAGTTTTCATCTGTATTTTTCGTAGCTGTTTACATACCACCACAGACTGAGGCTGGCACTAAGACAGCATTGAAGGAGCTGTATTCCGCCATACGCAAACAAGAAAACGCTCAACCAGAGGCAGCACTCCTAGTGTCTGGGGACTTTAATGCAGGGAAACTTAAATTCGTTTTACCAAATTTCTATCAGCATGTTAAATGTGCAACCAGAGGGAAAAAAACTCTGGACCACCTTTACTCCACACACAGAGACGCATAACAAAGCTCTCCCTCGCCCTCCATTTGGCAAATCTGACCATAATTCTATCCTCCTGATTCCTGCTTACAAGCAAGAATGAAAGCAGGAAGCACCTGTGACTAGATCAATAAAAAAAGTGGTCAGATGAAGCAGATGCTAAGCTACAGGACTGTTTTGCTAGCACAGACTGGAATATGTTCCGGGATTCCT
>NW_019949704.1:0-1404 GCF_002910315.2 Salvelinus sp. IW2-2015 | reverse complement strand
CGAAAGACTGTGCGATCATGCTTTCCGCAGCCGATGTGAGTAAGACCTTTAAACAGGTCAACATTCACAAGGCCGCAGGGCCAGACGGATTACCAGGACGTGTACTGTGAGCATGTGCTGACCAACTGACTTCAATGACATTTTCAACCTCTCCCTGTCCAAGTCTGTAAAACCAACATGTTTTAAGCAGACCACCATAGTGCCTGTGCCCAAGAACATTAAGGTAACCTGCCTAAATGACTACCGACCCGTAGCACTCACGTCTGTAGCCATGAAGTGCTTTGAAAAGCTGGTCATGGCTCACATCAACACCATTATCCCAGAAACCCTAGATCCACTCCAATTTCCATAGTGCCCCAACATATCCACAGATGATGCAATCTCAATTGCACTTCACACTGCCCTTTCCCACCTGGACAAAATGAACATCTATGTGAGAATGCTATTCATTGACTACAGCTCAGCGTTCAACACCATAGTGCCCTCAAAGTTCATCAATAAGCTAAGGACCCTGGGACTAAACACCTCCCTCCGCAATTGGATCCTAGACTTCCTGATGGGCCGCCCCCAGGTAGTAAGGGTAGGTAACAATACATCCGCCATGCTGATCCTCAACACAGGGGCCCCTCAGGGGTGCGTGCTCAGTCAACTCCTGCACTCCCTGTTCACTCATGACTGCACGGCCAAGCACGACTCCAACACCATCATTAAGTTTTCCGATGACACAACACCGACGAGACAGCCTATGGGGAGGAGGTCAGAGACCTGGCCGTGTGGTGCCAGGACAACACCCTCTCCCTCAACGTGATCAAGACAAAGGAGATGATTGCGGACTAAAGGAAAAACAGGACCGAGCATGCCCCCATTCTCATCGCAGTGGAGCAGGTTGAGAGCTTCAAGTTCCTTGGCGTCCACATCACCAACAAACTTACATGCTCCAAGCACACCAAGACAGTCGTGAAGAGGGCACGACAAAACCTATTCCCCCTCAGGAGACTGAAAAGATTTGGCATGGGTCCTCAGATCCTCAAAAGATTCTACAGCTGCACCATCGAGAGCATCCTGACTGGTCGCATCACTGCCTGGTATGGCAACTGCTTGGCATCCGACCGCAAGGCACTACAGAGGGTAGTGCGAACGGTCCAGTACATCACTGGGGCCAAGCTTCCTGCCACCCAGGACCGCTATACAAGGCGGTGTCAAAGGAAGGCACTAAAAATTGTCCAAGACTCCAGCCACCCTAGTCATAAACTGTTCTCTCTGCTACCGCACGGCAAGCGGTACCGGAGCGCCAAGTTTAGGTCTAAGAGGCTTCTCAACGGCTTCTCAACAGCTTCTACCCCCAAGCCATAAGACTCCTGAACATCTAACCAAATGGCAACCCAGACTATTTGCATTGCCCCC
>NW_019949703.1:0-10248 GCF_002910315.2 Salvelinus sp. IW2-2015 | reverse complement strand
AGCTGACAGGTAAATATATGTTGTTTTTGCACCTGAACAAGTTAACCCACTGTTCCTGACATGGGAAATTGTTCTTAACTGACTTGCCTAGTTAAATAAAAACAAAACCTTGTTTTTTGGGGGTACTTGAAGGAATAATTCAATCCAGTAAGCAGCATTTACACCGACAGCCCAATTCTGATCTTGCCAACCAATTGCTATTTTGAATAAAAATCAGATCTTTAGCCAATTAATAGCGTGCAAAAGCATCATTGTCATATCAAAATCTTAGCTCTAAATAAATTAATAGGGACTGATGCCTCACTAAACACATGTATCCTTCTTCATTTGGTAGTACGTATAACGAGGACAGAGTCTCACCTAAACACATTTTATCCTTCTTCACTTGGTAGTACTATACAGGACAGTGTTGAGTCTCACCTAAAACACATTTATCCTTCTCCTTGGTAGTACTATAACTGGACAGAAGTCTCACCCTAAACACTATTTTATCCTTCATCATTTCGGTAGACACATAACAGACAGCCGTCTCACCTAAACACATTTATCCATTCGTTCAATTTGGGTTACCTATAACAGGAACAGAGTCTCACCTAAACACATTTATCCTGGTCATCATTGGTAGTAATTACCAGCGACAGAGTGCATCACCTCGGCTGCCTTCTTTCAGAAACCTGGTGAGAACGCAGACGCCCATTGCCTCTCCTACCTCTCTATTGCACTCTAGACAAAGGGATCGCCCATCTATGTACAGAAGGAAGCTGGACCATCCTCAAGATAGTGAAGTATTGATCATCAGTTGCAGTGTGTTGATAGGGAGAACGTTTCATCATGAACACCTCATTTCATTCCAGTAAGAAGTGAAGGTCCTACCACAGACACCTGAAGGGAACTCAGCGAGACGGGAGTCGGTCGGAACCTAGCCGACGCGTGGCAGCCGGAAATCTCAGCAGGAGGGGCAGGGGAACTCAAAGCGAGAGCCAGGGGAAACTCAGCGAGAGGGGACGGGTGTGAACCTCACTGAAGAGAGCGGATCCGTGAGACTCAGCTACAGGGGCAGGGGAGACTCAGCGAGAGGGCACGGGGGCGGGGGAACTCATGGCGAGACGAGGCGGAATCTCAGCGAAGAGGGACAGGGGGAACTCAGCGAGAGGGACGGGGTGAACTCAGCGAGAGGGTCAGGGGAAACTCAGCTGAGGGCCAGGAACTCACGAGAGGGCGATAGGGGGACTCGCGAGAGGGCCAGCGGGGAAACTCGGCGATGAGGACGCAGGGCGAAGAACTCAGCGAGAGGGTGGCAGCGAACGCAGCCCGAGACGGGCGGGAAACTCCGCGTCTGAGGGCCAGGGGGACGAACTATACCGGCACGCTGTTGGCCCAGGCAGGGAACTCGCGAGAGGGAACTCGGCGAGAGTGGCGGTGAACTCAGCGAAGGAGCAGGGGAAACTAGTGAGAGGGCCAGTGGGTAGCCTTGGCCGGAGCCACCACTGCTACCAACTGTCATAGCCAGGTTTTAAACAAACATTCCTGACTCTACACTGTAGCCTCCTCCTTTCATTCACTCAAACAGTAGTCATGCCTACTTCACCTACCTCAGTCAACAAGGCCTATACATCGTCACATTCCCCATGTGAAACCGATTGGAGATCGACCGGTTGCGCATCTGCGATGCAGCTTACACACGTTATCTACCCACTAAACTGTGAGGATTTATCATTCATGATTATTGAACAGTAATGCATGAGTCCTATTGAAATGAGGTTTCGCCTGTTTTGGTGTTTGAGGTGTTAAAAATAGAAGACATTCTATTTGTGTTTGAGCGGTGTTAAAAAAAAACATTATTTATTTGGTGTTTGACGGACAATATGTGTGGCCAGATCAGATGTTGTGATTGGACTATGGCATTTTTAACACATATTAACATTATCGTTTTCAATGGGCTACCTGTCTGCTAGAAACGTTATTGAGAAAAATAACATCACACTTCGAGGCACAGCAGACGGTACTGGCTTGTTACTATCTTAGGCTTATAATAGAAACATCAGTGAGAGAAGAGAGCGGAGGAGCAGGAGCAGAGGAGGAGAGGGGAGGAACTGAGATGTAGAGGAGAGAGGAGGAGAATGAGAGGAGAGGGTACTGGTGGTTAATCTATGACCTTAAAATAGAACATCAGAAGAGGAAGAGGAGGAGAGGAGAGGAAGAGAGGAAGGAGAAGCGAGCTGTAGAGAGGACGGAGAGGAGGAGAGGACGAGGCAAAGAGCGGAGAGAGGAGGAGGAGAGAGGGCGAGGAGGAGAGAGGAGAGATTGAGATGAAGTGGGTACTGTTGCGTTAATCTATGGCTTAAATAAACATCACTAAGGAGAGCGACAGGAGGAGAGGAAGAGGAAGAGAGAGAGAGCGACGGGGGGATGGAGGAATCGGAGAGGAGGAGGGAAGGAGGAGTAGGAGAGAGATGGAGAGGAGAGGAGGAGAGGAGGAGGAGGAGAGATGAGAGAGATGCAGGAAGGAAATGAAGGGAGGGAGGAGAGAGAGAGAAGCGGAGACGGATGGAGGAAGGAGTGAGGAGGCGGAGGAGTGGGAGAGAGGAGGAGAAGAGGAGGAAGGAGAATGAGAGAGATGAGATGGGAGAGGAGAAGAGACGAGGAGAGGCGAGGAATGAGACGAAGAGAGCAGGAGGAGGGAGGAGGAGAGAGGATAGATAAGAGTGGATGAAGGATAGGAGAGGAGGGAGGAGAAGACTGAGAGGAGAGCGAGAGGAGGAAGAGGAGAGGCGAGAGGAGAGAAAAGAGGAGGAGGAAGGGAGAGGAGAGGAGGGAGAGATGAGGAGAGGCGGAAGCGAGGACGGGAAGAGAGAGGATAGGAGGAAGAGTGGCAAGAGATAGGACGAGTTAGATGGAGAGAGGAGAGGAAAGGAGAGGAGGAGGTAGGGAAGAGGAGGGAGAGGAGGAGGAAGGGGGAAGAGAGGAGGAGTTAGGAGGGGCGGGAGTAATAAGATATGGAGACCAGACCCACAGTCAGGGGAGCATCTCCTGACTGAAGCCCTAAGCATCACCCAGCTTGACCTGGGCATCAGCATGAACACCCTACTCCATTGCAGGGCTGTTTGTACCTCAACCGTCTACAACATGAAGCTGCTTATAAAGAGGCCTTAACGGCTGATTGTTTCAGATAACCCTCTGTGTGTGCGTGCGTGTGCGTTGTGCGCTTGCGTGTGTGTGTGTGGTGTTGTGTGTTGTGTGTGCCCGGGCCGACGTTGTGTGTTCGTGTGTGTTGATGGGGTGTGTGTGTGAGTGTGTGTGATTTGGTGTGTGTGCCAGTGCCGCTGTTACAGTCGCTGATAAAATGCACAGTTTAAAAACCGTTCCCTACGCCTGTAGCAGCTTAATTCAGACTAGTGTAAATTAGAGCTAAGTAGGAACCCCGAATATCAAACACTCAGTCCACACAAAGACCACTTCCTGAAACACTGAGAAGTCCTGCTGAGGAGTCCTGCTAGGAGTCTAGTGAGGAGTCCCTACTGAGGAGTCCTGTTGAGGATCCTGCTGAGAGTCCTGCTGAGGAGTCCTGATTGAGAGTCCTCTGAGGAGTCCTGTTGAGAGTCCTGGCTGAGGAGTCCTGCTGAGAGTCCTGAGCTGAGATCCTGCTGAAGGATGCCTGTTTGTAAGGAGTCCCGTTGAGGAGTCCGCTGAGAGTCCTGCTGAGATAATCCTGCTGAGCAGTCCTGCTGAGGTTCCTTTGAGAAGTCCTTGGCTGAGAATCCTGCTGAGAGTCCTGCCTGAGGAGTCCGTGCTGAGGATCCTGTTTGAGGAGTCCTGTTGAGGAGTCCGTTTGAAGGAGTCCTGCTGTTAGAGTCTGCTGAGGAGTCCTGGAGGATTTTCCTGGAGAGTCCTGTGAGGAGTCCTGCTACGAGTATGTTGTAGAGTCCTGCTGATGAGTTCCTGCTGAGGAGTCCTGCTAGAAGAGTCCTGTTGAGGATCCTTTTAGCGGACGCAGTCATTTGAGAGTCCTGCTGAGGAGTGCCCTGCTTTGGGAGTCCTGCTGAGAGTCCTGTTGCAGGAGTCCTGCGGACGAGTCAGTTGAGGAGTTCCTTGCTTAGGTGATTCCTTGCTGAGAGGCATCTCTCTGATGATCCTCGAGGAGTCCTGTTGATTGCAGGCGTCCTGTAGCAGTCCTGCTGACGAAGTTCTGTTGAGGAGTCCTGCTGTAGGAGTCCTGTTGAGGAGTCCTGCTAGGGTCCTGCCTGAGGAGTCCTCTGCTGAGGAGTCTATAGGCCTCCACAATTAAACTCTGTACTGGTTACCCCCTGTATATACCTCCACATTGGACTCCTGCTCTACCGGTACCCCCCTGGTATATACGCCTCCACATGACTCTGTACTGTACCCCTGTATTAGCCTACCACATTGACTCTTGTACCGGTACCCCACCTGATTATCGCCTGCCACAATGTGTACTCATGTACGTACCCCCTGTATATAGCCTCCACATTGACTCTGTCCGGTACCCCCTTATATAGCCTCCACATACTCTGTACGTACCCCTTGAATAGCCTCCACAATGATCTGTTATGGATACCCCCTTATATAGCCTCCACAATGACTTCTTTATGTACCCCTCATGTATAGTAGCCGGTGCCACATCGGTGACTCGTACTTGGACCCCCTGTATATAGCCTCCACAGTTTGACTCCTTTACCGTAGGTTACCCCCTGTAGTATAGCCTCACGACATTGACTTCATGTACCAGTTACCCCCGTTATATAGCCTCCACATTGACTCTTTACTGGTCCCCTGTATTATACCTCCACATTACTCGGTACAGTACCCCCGTCTATATTGCGCTCAACTATTTGACTCCATTATACCGGACCCCCTTTGGGGTATTTTTAGCCCCTTCCACATTGACTCTTGTACCGGTAACCCCTGTATATAGCCTCCAGCAATTGAACTCTGTAGGTACCCCGCTATATAGTCTCCACAATTGACTCTGTATTGGTACCCCCTTGTATATAGCCTCCAGCATTGACTCTTTACTTGTTACCTCTGTATATAGCCCCACATTGACTCTGTACCGGGTACCCCTGTTATAAATCCCCCCACATTGCGACTCTGTACTTGGTACCCCCTGATACATATCCCTCGCTATTTGTATTATAGGTTATTTTCTTAAAACTGGTTGTTGGTTAGGGCTTGTAAGTAAGCAGTTTCACATTAAGGTCTACTACACCTGTTGATTCGGCGCATGTGAGAACTAACATTTGTTTGATTTGATTTGTAGCATTGATATTGCCTGCCGACTCAGCTCCCTGAAGTTAATTCCACTACATTTATTTATCACTACGTACGTTCAGTCTCAAATAACTACCGTCCAATAAAGTTTTGTGTGAATTCAACACAGGGAGTTGTACGAAACGAAATAATCAGCGATCTTCGTATGCGTCTCTAACAAATCTAACAATCAGAGTCATCACGTTGGCATCGATGTTCACTAATATAAGGGCCGGCCGCTTTCTGACCATATCAGAACGGTCATCAGAATGTGTTTCCCCAGCTAAAATCACTCGGCAGAGCTAATCCCAGACGGATGGTAAGACGAGGAAACATTCCAGTCGGCCGAGACGGTTGTGTAACGTGTAAGCCATGCTGACATTTAATATGCTGTGTTAGAAATCATATTCAAAGCTGGTATTATGTGCCACAGTTTTTGATTTTATTTTATAAACCTGTATTTAACCTTATATAACTATGAAAATCAGGTTAAAAAACCAATCTTAATTACAATGACAGCCTGAGTTTCATGTCTAGCATTGTAGGGGGGTGTTGGTTTGAAGTTAACACGGACTGTGTCTTTACGATTCTGACTGACTGAGATGTAAATCCTACGAAGAATTCAATTTCGTCTTCTCATACGTTTTAGAGAGGATATCAGAGGTGGTATTCATTCGTCGCTCAATGGTCTAGAGAGAATCAGAGGTGGTATCATTCATCTCTCAACTGTTTTAGATGAGGATAATCAGAGGTGGTTATTCATTCATCTCTCAACTTATTAGTAGAGATTATCCACGAGGTGGTATTCATTCATCTCGCAACGTTTGAGAGATATCGAGGTAGGTATTCCATTTATCTTCTTCAACGTCTAGAGAGATTATCAAGTACGGTATTCATTCACTCTCAACGTTTTTAGAGAGAATCAGAGGTGTATTCATTCATCTCTCAACGTTTTAGAGAGATCTCAGAGGTGGTATTCATTCGTCTCTCAAACGTTTCTAGAGAGGATCAGAGTGTATTCATTCAATCTCTCACATTTTTAGAGAGCATACAAGGGGTATTCATTTCTTCATCTCAACGTTTTAGAAGGATATCAGACGTGTATTCTTTATCTCTCAAGTTCTAGAGAGGATATCAGATGTGCTATTCATTCATCTCTCAACTTCAGAGGGATATTCAGAGTGTATTCATTCATCTTTCAACGTTTTAGCAGAGATATCAGAGGTGTTGTTGTGCAGAACTGAGCTGTTCCTTGAGGGGGAACAACTCATGTCACGACTTCCGTCCGGAACGCGGTCCCTCTCCTTGCTCGCGGCGTTCCGGCGTCGACGTCACCGTCCTTCTAGCCACGCTGATCACTTTCATTTTCCAAATTTGTTTTGTCTTTTTTTGCTCTTACACACCTGTTGTCAAATCCCCCATTTACTGTGTTTACATTATGTAACCCTCTGTTCCCCCATGTTGATTGTGAAGAATTGTTTATTGTTTGCGGGTCCGGATTCTTATGTGGCCTTTATTATATAACGAACTGTTTTGTGATATATTGAGTAAATTCTTCAATTACTCAGTATCTGCTGTCCTGCGCCGGACTCCATCTCACCAGCACACACAGACCTTTACACTTCTTGCTGCACTAGCTGTTATATCCCACTTATTTTCTACTCTACGACCAACCCACATCCCACCGAGATGTCTGACTTCTGGAAACAGTGTATACTCATTTACTCATGGGACAGGAATGAGCCCAGCGTCTGCGACATTGAAGAAAGCAACAACATCTAAACCACAGAGTCAGACAAAACAACATTTAATCCTAATCGGACTCTTAGCCACGAGTATAGTTAAAATCCCCCCTATCGACTTAACCATCTCACATCAGCAGAGAATTAGTACGCAAACTGCATTTCCTTTGTCAAGCCTCTCGTAATGTTTTCAAGAGAACCACACTGATAAAAAAAAAACACGGGACGGGTTCGTTCATCTGAAGATGCCTTTCTGATTGGTACGTTCCAGAAGGATGCTTTGGTTCGTTCACTCTATCTATTAAATTTGTCGGACAATTTACAAACGAATATGACAGCGCATCATAAATCTTTAAATGTAACGCTGCCTAATTGCGTCAACACCTCAGTGTGCACCTCATTGATATTAATGCTTCTAATCCATGAAAATGTGTAGATTAATTCCAAGTGAAAAATGTACTTGGTATACCACATGTAGAAACTGGTTATGTATATAACAGTGGAGAACAAAGTATTTGATACAACTGCATTTGCAGGATTTAATCCTACTAACAGAGCATGTACGAGTCTTCATTTTTATCATAGGTTACACTTCAACGCCTGACAGACGGAATCTTAAACAAATCCAGAATCACATCTGTATGATTTTTAAGTAATAATTGCCATTTATTGCTGACATTAAGTATTTGATAACCTACCAACCATAAGAATTCCGCTCTGTTGTCAGGTCAGTGTAATATGTAGATAAGTTTAGCATTTCAGTAATCATTCAGTAGAAATAATGTAGAGTAGTTAGAGTGTCAGGTAATCATCAGATAATAATGTAGAGTAGTTTAGAGTGTCAAGGTAATCAAGTCTAGTAGAGAATGTAAGAGTTTAGAATTGTTCAGTAATCAAGTCAGTAGGAATAATGTTAGAGACAGTTTAGAGTTGTCAGGTAATCATCCAGTAGAATAATGTAGAGTAGTTCTAGAGGTTATCAGGTAATCATCAATAGAGATAATGTAGAGTAGTTAGAGTTTGTCAGGTAATCAGCTCCATAGAATTAATGTTAGAATATTTAGAGTTGTCAGAAAATGCAGTCAGTTAGCATAATTAGAAGAGTTTAAGTTTGTCATAAATTCAGTCAGTAGATAATGATAGAGATTAGTTTAGAGTTGTCAGGTAATCAGTCCAGTAGGAATAAATGATAGAGTAGTTTAGAGTTGTCAGGGGTAATCAGTCAGTAGAATAATGTAGAGTAGTTTAGAGTTGTCAGGTAATCAGTCAGTAGAATAATGTAGAGTAGTTTAGAGTTGTCAGGTAATCATCAGGATTGCCTCTCATTGATTGTTTAACACTCGTACGTTGCCCCAAAAAATCATATTTTCATTTCCRCTTTCGTGGTTTCCCACCTCAAAATAACAAGACGTAACCAATTGCAATTCAGTTCCTCCTTTTCTTAAAAATGTAAAGTTATTTCCAAATTCTTCCAAAATGCTTCTTCTTCAGAAAGTGTAGTCGTGTCCGCCGTTGGGTTCTTGTACAGAGAGTGTATATATGGCCTATGAGTGCTGCTGGTCAATCAAGTACTTTATCCTCCTGAGGGGGAGGAAATGAATTGAAAATGTCTGGGAAAAGAAATCTTAGTTCCACGAGGACATTTTTGAGAAAAAAAGGTGGGTTGCGTCCGAAACGGCACCCTATTCCCTATACCGTGCACTACTTTTAACCAGATCATTGTGGACCCTGGTTCAAATATAGTGCACTATTTAGGGAATAGGGTGTCATTTGGGACGCAACCCGTGGACTCAAGGTCAGCAAAGTGCTAAATGCTGTTTCTGCCTCTCTCCAATCCCAGGGTACCCCTGTTCATACCCCCCTACTGATTAGGAGCGAGTGGAGTTGACTACTTTTAAGATAACTCGCAGAGGGCCGGCCCCCCTATTGCCTCGGCTGTTAGCCTCATAAACATGCACGTGTACGGCTGGGTCGGTTGAGTGAGAGCACATTTCTCTACTCTGCTTCATCAAGAATAAAGATGTCCGATATTTGATCAGGAGGAGGAGGGCGTGGCCTGTGCCCCGGGTACGTTGTGCTCCAAACTGCTAAGCATTGTAAAATGAGACTGAGCGGAAAATCTCTCTCCCAGAGGCCCTTGCAGCGCACTGAAACATCTTAGTGCAAACCAAATCAGGGTACAGTAAATGTCGGAGCATACCTCCATTTAAACGATGTATTGCCGCTTTCGCCATTTAAGGATTTTTACTCTAAATCGCCAGGAGAATACTTGTTTTTCCCCTCGTTCTCTTTCCTCCCACTCCTCCCTTTCTCTCACTCTGTCTTGACAAAACACAAAGCGTGTTGGAAGGGATGCTGCCCTTTTTCTTCAGGAGGTTAAAATCTTTTTTATCATCTGTTTGTAGATGTATAACATGGTAATTCTTACCCTAGTCTTTCTTGTTACACAGTTTTTCACCAGCTGTAAGACTGAGGAAATCACAAAGCAATAACCTTGACTTTTGAGTGTGCCATAAAAGGGTTGTCTATCTTTTTTTTTTTAGGTATTTCTCAAGTTATTCAGGACTATAGAATGTACATACTAATTTCATAATTTGAATAATATATTATTCTGAAGTTCTGAACTATTTCATGGAATATGATATTATTCAAATAATAAAAATGTGTAAATAGATTTTTAACTACATCGATTACAATTGTCATTACAAAATTTATCTTCAGACCCCAAAAAATTATATTTATAAACTAAATTCAGTATAAAACATGCTCTTGTATTAGTATATTATGCCAAACCGGTCTCCAGGAAATGATGTCATCAGAAAGGAAGAGGCTGTATCTGACTTTAAGAACACTTCCATTGTACTGGACAAGTTCAGCTCGTTAGGAATTCATGCTGTCCCACAATGTCTGGGTCAAGGTCCCAGTTTAATCGTGCTGTATGGTCTATTGTACTAGTCTCAGTTTAGTTGGTTGTGAAATTGAGTGAAATTGTGAGTTGGCGTGTATGATATATGACATTGGTTGGATATCTGATGTCATTGGTTATGGCACATTGATCCCCATTCAAAACAGGTGCTGTTTTAACACGGATTTCAATGGAAAACCAATGTTATAGGGTTTTACTATACTGTCTATCTACTTTGGTGTCTGATGGTCTATTCTGATTACTGTGGTGTCTGAAGGTCTAATCTGACTACTGTAGTGTCTGATGGTCTAATCTGACTACTGTGGTGTCTGA
>NW_019949702.1:0-10252 GCF_002910315.2 Salvelinus sp. IW2-2015 | reverse complement strand
CCCTACTATGGCAGGACGGGCATCAACTCTGGAGTCATGCTCATGAACATGACACGCATCAGGGCCACATACTTCAAGGTAATATAAACTTTGACCAGCAGAGGTCACCATTGCAATAGTCAGATGTAATATAAACTTCAAGCAGCAGAGGTCACATTGCAATACAGTCAGATATAATGTCATCCAGAGATGGGAGAATCGAGATTTTCTACAATCATTTTATCCCTGTTGAATGAATGACAAACAAAACTCATAATAAAGATGTTTGCACAGGCACTTAGCTCGTTTTCCACAATGTAACACACCCTCTGTCCTGTGTGATCAGAATGACATGACGTCAGTGGGTCTGAGGTGGGAGGAGCTGCTGATGCCCCTGCTGCAGAAATATAAACTAAACATGACCTGGGGAGACCAGGACCTGCTCAACATCATCTTCCATCACAACCCTGGTGAGACTCACAGCTCAGTACCTCCCTTATTACACCACATGATGAGACACATGACAGTGTATATGGTTGTTATAGTAGACACGTCTTCCATCACAACCCTGGAGAGACTCAACTCTCAACACATAGCTMTTTAACACACCATTCAATATGATTTTACACCTGCAGTTGAATTATTTGTTACTTTTATTTTGAAATTTTTACTTAACACTTTTTTTTAAAGCATTGTTGGTTATATGCTTGTAAGTAAGCTTTTTTTCACTGTAAAGTCTACACCTGTTGTACTCGGCACGTGACAAATAAAATTAGATTTGATTAGAAACATGAACCTTTTAAATGTAATAGTTGTGGCAGGTATCCCAGCTTCAGCCCTGCAGGGCTGCAGTGTATTGTCTTGCCTTATTGTTTACCTGGTAATAAGGTGTGTGTCGAGATGATCAACWAAGCTCCAGGGCGATAAGAAAACCAGAAGTATTGGATTTGTGCCCCTCTAAACTAGCCCTTGTCTCTCCCCCTCCAGAGTGTCTGTTGGAAGTCCCCTGCCACTGGAACTACCGTCCAGACCACTGTATCTACGGCAGTAACTGTGGCTCCGCGGAGGAGGAGGGTYTCTTTATCCTGCARGGGAACAGAGGKGTGTACCATGACCTCAAACAGCCTGCCTTCAGGGCCGTCTACGACGCCATACGACAGGTAAACTAAACGATCACAGATCAGTGTAGTCTACGACGCCATACGACAGGTAAACTAAACGATCACAGATCAGTGTAGTCTACGACGATAGCGACAGGTAAACTAAGCGATCACAGATCAGTGTAGTCTACGACGCCATACGACAGGTAAACTAAGGATCACAGATCAGTGTAGTCTACGACGCCATACGACAGGTAAACTAAGCGATCACAGATCAGTGTAGTCTACGACATCGATACGACAGGTAGGCTAAACGATCAAAAGATCTACGATTGCAAACGACAGGTAGGCTAAACAATCACAGAGCAGTAATTCAGCCCGCCTTCTGGGCCGTCTACGATGCCATACGACAGGTAAACTAAACGATCACAGATCAGGGTTTCCACATGGGAAACAACTTGATTGTCTGTCATTGATTGTGTATTAGGTGTGTAAGGAAATGTTTGTTTGTGGCGTCCAGACCACTTCTATGCAGATCTCCACAAGTGTCAGTGTTGAGTGAAACAGATTTCCTCATAAGGATCTGTTCTAACTGATCAGTTGTTTTAATGATATCGACTACACTGGCCATTTGTTTAATGACATCATCAATGTCCAGGTTGTATTGCTTTCCTATAACTAAGGATCGAGTTTCCATCAGAAAGATGCCTGGGCAATATTTGTCCTTGCCTCTCAGTACATCGACCCACACACCACACACACACACACACACACACACACACACACCACACACACACACACACACACACACACACACACACACCTGATACATACTATGTGAGAGTATTAAAGCCACAGTTAAAAGCAGGCCCAGGAAAGAGCAGTAAAGTTTAGTGCTGATGTACATGCAGAGCTCTCCACTGACACAGTGCTCCGTCATCCTCATAAAAACAACACACACAGTGGAAATGGAGCTTATGACCGGTGGGGGGGCTAACTTTTACTAACCAATATCAGGACTAACCAAAGACGAGGCGTAAAATAGTAATCCCTTTGATTTCTGTGTGTGCTGTAAAGGTACTTCCATTATTGGGAAGAGGAGAGACTGATTGTGTAATCTGTAGTTGGACTGAGGAGGATAATAAGGTGGGATTTAACATGTTGAGGCTTTTACGCTCTACAACACCTCAGCAGCTTCATGGACATTTTCCAATGACAAGAAAGGTTGGAAGTCTTTCTTGCTTTATAAACTATTAAAACATGTTTCACTACCCGTCTATTTGATCACACATTAAAAAGCATGCAATGATGTGAATTGTAAAATGGTGAATTGTGCTGATTGTAAGTCGTTCTGTATAAGAGCTTCTGCCAAATGAATAAAACGTAATGAGTTTCTGGCCACAGCTGTAGTAGATATCTAGAACCGTGGACTCACATGTAGTGCCTGTTTGATAACAGCATGTTCTATTTTCTCAGTACTCATTTAGGAGGATCTTGTGAGCTCTCTGCTGTCCCACTGGAAGAAGAGCTGATGAAGACGACCCGTTCATACTGTGGTAAATCACATGTTCTGTTTACTAAGAAGACTGCTCACAGCCTGGCCAACGTCAACAGAGATGCTCAGCGTCCACATGGACAGTAGTCTGATGTCCTGGGCCTCCAGGCTGTCCTATAGTGTTGTCATGGTCAAGAGAATGGTAGCCTGGGTCCTGTTCATTAGAGCACACTGAGCACACTGTAGCAAACTAAAAATGGCATTTCTATTGGACAAGTTGAGCTAGTGCCTACTTTGTTCCATTTCGTGTCTTCTGTTCATGACTACTTGGCACTACAGTCTCTAACAGCTACATGGCTGAAGGAATTTATTATAATATCTTTATTGAACTAGGCAAGTCAGTTAAGAAAAAATTCTTATTTACAATGACTGCCTACCCCGGCCAAACCTCCCTTGACCCGGGACGACGCTGGGCCAGTTGTGACCACCTATGGGACTCCCGATCACGGCCGGTTGTGATACAGCCCGGATCTGTAGTGACGCCTCTAGCATTGAGATGCAGTGTCTTTAGACCGCTGAACCAGGATCTGTAGTGACGCCTCTAGCATTGAGATGCAGTGTCTTAGACGCTGAACCAGATCTGTAGTGACCCTCTAGCATTGAGATGCAGTGTCTTTAGACCGCTGAACCAGGATCTGTAGTGACGCCTCTAGCATTGAGATCAGTGTCTTAGACCGCTGAACAGGATCTGTAGTGACGCTCTAGCATTGAGATGCAGTGTCTTAGACCGCTGAACCAGGATCTGTAGTGACGCCTCTAGCATTGAGATGCAGTGTCTTAGACCGCTGACCAGGATCTGTAGTGACGCCTCTAGCATTGAGATGCAGTGTCTTAGACCGCTGAACCAGGATCTGTAGTGAAGCCTCTAGCATTGAGATCCAGTGTCTTAGACCGCTGAACCAGGATCTGTAGTGACGCTCTAGCATTGAGATGCAGTGTCTTAGACCGCTGAACAGGATCTGTAGTGACGCCTCTAGCATTGAGATGCAGTGTCTTAGACCGCTGCGCCACTCGGGAGAAGAGACTACATGGATGTTGGTGACTTCATATGCTGGAGATGCATAGTGTGTGTGAAGAATGACACCGCTGTCATCACTACAGATATCTTGTTCAGCGTTTCTCTGGTCAGAGTCATCTGTATAGTACCGGTAGGCTATATGGCATTTCCAATGCTGATGAGGCTCTTCTTTAATAGTGCTGTCTGCTGTATTCAAGAGGCCTTGCTATCCATATTGGAGAATTTGCCACAATGGTCTTATCCGGCCTGCAGAACATGACTAAACTCAATCAGCCTTTCTAAGCTAAATGGTACCTCTCCTATTGACAGAGAGCTACTCTGAGCCTTCTGCCATAATGTGAAGAGCATAGTGCCGTGGGAGAAGAGGAAGGCACAGACACGAAGCTATTTTGGAGTTTGCTTTATCAAAAATGCACTTTTTTCAATGGCAGTCGTTCCCCTTTATATATTAAGATAAGTGGAACAAAATACGTATTAATGTGAGTTCTGGATGTTTTCAGTTGTTTATTGTCATTCTTTAGTTTTTGTGTCAATTTGTTTACTTCAGAAATAGTTCCAACCAGTACTTCTCTTTGTGTGTTATTTTCTTTGTGAAGGTTTTATTAGATGCTGTATGGAWGAAGCCGTCCATACTTTCTGCACTGATCTGTTTCATACATATTTTTCAGACATTTATAAAAGTCTTTATTACTTTGACGGTATGGGCAATTCCCTCCTTAAAACATGCTGGAACATTGTCTTTGAAGAACCACTTTGCTCTGCAGTCAGTCAGTTTTCATTTGTTGTCCAGACGACAGATTGTCTTACTTCTGTACATTAGTTTGTGTTGTTTATAGCTAATGCCAAAGTTTTTTGCACTGTTGAATGTATATTGGAAACATTGACCRTCAAAACAAACARCTTCCTTCTGTCTGTCATAGAATGATCTTGAAAATGTTTAGTCATTTTTACAATACATATCTTCCTAATGTTTACTTTGTATTTTTTATGTGTAAACAGGTAAATGCAGTATATTTTGTACCAGAAAGGTAGCACTCACCTTTTTTGTATATATCTGTCACTGTATCTTAACCAACAGTAATGTATTCTGTTAAATGAAATCCAGTAGTACACAATTTGATAGCTTTCCACCAGATGGCAGCATTTCTGCATCATGAACAGCAGTTAGCTGGACTAGAGGAGAGACTGTCAGGTTCACCTATTACATTGAGGGGGATTCATGACTAAATGTKGGACAAATATACACAGTTAACAAAATGTATGCCATCAAAATATCTATGCAGCAATAATGTWATGGGGTGCTGCCTGTGCGGTTTAGATGGGAGTCAATGTGTCAATAAAACAAGTATAAATACTTTATGATTGCCCCTACAGTTAACAGCTACGTAGTGGAGGTAGTATTTTACAACTATTCACTATGTCAATATTAATGCCTGATATTCCCTGCCATCGCCCTAATAAGTCTTGTGAACTTGTGCTTGGCATGCGGCTTGGCTATTGTCTCCATTGATTRTGTCATATCACCTCAACTTCAAGCAAACGATGGAACAAACTCCTAAACTCCTAACCTTAKTAGATGATCACATTTCCACTGATACTCAGCATCTTTTACATTTATTCTGCRAAGGTCAGGGACTTGAGCTAGATTGATGGCATGTTTCTGTAGCTGCGTCTCACAGATCAATATAACAGTAAATGCCCTCTGACCTGGCCATCTGGGGCCCTGGAGTCTGTCTCTGCTTTGAGCTGCTCATAAACTGGAACTGATGGACCGTTAACATAACGCTGTAGGGCGCCGTCTCTACTGCCATGGCATTGACTATATTGAATGGTGTTATAGTGTAATGCACCTTCCCATTTATATATGCATGCGTCCATCTATTCCCTATGTAGTGCACTACTTTTGAGCAGGTTCCTATGGGTCTGTGCTATGGGCCCTGGTGAATGGTAGTGCTCTGAATGTGTCTTCCGCATTTAACCCAACCCCTCTGAATCAGAGAGGTGCGGGGGGCTGCCTTAATCGACATCCAGGTCTTCGGCAACTGGGGAACAGTGGGTTAACTGTCTTGCTCAGGGGCAGAACGACATATTTTTACCTTGTCAGCTCGGGGATTCGATCCAGCAACCTTTCGGTTACTAGTCCAACCCTCTAACCAGGCAGTGCCATTTGGTATGTAACCCATCCCTTTACTACTGTGGTGTTAGTCTGATTCATAACGTGACAAAGCTTCATTTATCACTTCATCTATAAGAGGTTATCAATTACTTTGATTGACCTTTTGTGGTCAAACGTACCAAGTAACACCCTTGTTCCCAGGGGATGAAGACAATGGGAGGGGTTGAGCACAATGTTAGAAATTCAATATTTTCTATCAGCTAGTTTTTACTTCCCTGAAAACTCTTAAGTTTTATATCCTCATAAATAACTGATTTCATTTCTCGCCAGGGGTTCTGGATGGAGCTGGTTCAGATAAATACCTGACCTCAAGCAGTTAGTGCTGCTGGTCAATGTTCTAGTAGAGGGAAGTACGTGTGTGTGTTATTATCCATCTAAAATAAACATATTTATTTTCAATGTTTGACAAGGTAACGAGTTTGTCCTGTGGAAGCCTTGGTTATCTCAAGAAGAGGTTGTCTATTATTCTGCAGCTTGAGAGTTATATGAGAGATGAAGGGATGAGAAAAGGTGAAGAATACAGAGGGACGGAGAGACCATGAGGTGGAAAATAGAACAGCAGGAAAGGACAAGGCTGTGATACTTGAAAGTCTTCTAAAACATTACCAACCTTCTTAACACTTTACATTAAGTTTCCCCTATTACTATGTAGCTAACACAGTAATAACTTAATGACATAGTAAAACCTATGGAACTACTATGTCATTACACGGTCATAGGGTGGTTATGGAATCAGTTATTACACAATTGGAACAAGGCATGTGTAATTACACATTCAGTTGCTGAAGGTTATTCCACATGTGTAATTACACATTCAGTTGCTGAAGGTTATTCCACATGTGTAACTACTGATGTTATTCTTGTTCCACAATGTAACTAATGTTTTGTAATTACACGTTTGAAAGTAATCTGTGAATTACCATGTTAATAATTTAAAAACAAAATCTGACCTTGTTACATATAACTGCATCTAAGGTTCCATTACCATTGAATCCACATGTAATACCATGTTGATAAAATAGACTAGGACCTGGTACAACACTTGTAACAAGGCTCACCCTGTCATCAGCTCACCCTGTCATCAGTTTACCCCTGTCATCAGTTTACCCTGTCATCGGTTCACCCTGTCATCAGTTTACCTGTCATCAGCTTACCCTGTCATCAGCTACCCTGTCATCAGTTTACCCTGTCATCAGTTTAACCCTGTCATCAGTTTTACCCTGTCATCAGCTCACCCTGTCATCCAGTTTACCCTGTCATCAGTTTACCCTGTCATCAGTTTACCCTGTCATCAGTTTACCTGTCATCAGCTCACCCTGTCATCAGCCTACCCTGTCATCAGTTTACCCTGTCATCAGTTTACCCTGTCATCAGTTTACCCCTGTCATCAGTTTACCCTGTCATCAGTTTTACCTGTCATCAAGTTTACCTGTCATCAGTTTACCCTGTCATCAGTTCACCCTGTCATCAGTTTACCCTGTCATCAGTTCACCCTGTCATCAGCTCACCCTGTCATCAGCTCACCCTGTCATCAGCTTACCCTGTCATCAGCTCACCTGTCATGCTCACCCTGTCATCAGCTCACCCTGTCATCAGCTCACCTGTCATCAGCTCACCCTGTCAATCAGCTCACCTGTCATCACGCCTACCCTGTCCATCAGTTTACCCTGTCATCAGCTTACCCTGTCATCAGCTTACCCTGTCATCAGCTTACCCTGTCATCAGTTTACCCTGTCATCAGTTTACACTGTCATCAGCTCACCTGTCATCAGCCTACCCTGTCATCAGTTTACCCTGTCATTAGCTCACCTGTCATTAGCTCACCTGTCATCTGCTCACCTGTCATCAGCTTTTCTGGTAAAAGCTAAAACAAAAACATTTTTTTTGTGTGTCATCGTCTTTGAAATGCTAGAGAAAGGCCATTATGTATTATTCCAGCCCAGGTGCAATTTAGATTTTGGCCACTAGATGGCAGAAGTGTATGTGCAAAGTTGTAGATGGATCCAATGAACCATTGCATTTATGTTCAAAATTTTATGTCAAGACTGCCCAAATGTGCCATTTCAAGTTCAAAACTGTGCACTCTCCTCAAACAATAGCATGGTATTATTTCACTGTAATAGCTGCTGTAAATTGGACAGGGAGGTTAGATTAACTAGAATTTAAGCTCTCTGCAAATATCAGATATGTCTATGTCCTGGGAAATGTTCTTGTTACTTACAACCTCATGCTAATCGCATTAGCCTACGTTAGCTCAACCGTCCGTGGGGGACCCACCGATCCTGAAGTTAACAACCAAATCTGTAATTACAATGTTGATATAAGGGATATACATGTACCTACCCAGGAGCATATCCTATGAGGTAGATGCCAAGTGTCTAATCATAAAGGTAGGCTGTCAAGGCAGAAAGGCTTAAAGACTGGATTAATATGAATGAAGTCAGAGGGACATTTTGTCTGTATTTTGTCAATCGATCATTGAAGGACAGGGACTCATGAAGAGGACAGGCTACCAGCTTCCCTCCCTCCCTCCCTCTGTTTCCTCCATGCAAACTCCCTCCCTATCTCCGTCCTCCCTCCATGCCAACTCCCTCCCTATCTCCGGCCCTCCCTCCTATCTCCGGCCCTCCCTCCATGCCAACTCCTCCCCTTCTCCGGCCTCCCTCCATGCCAACTCCCTCCCTATCTCCGGCCCTCCCTCCCTATCTCCGGCCCTCCCTCCATGCCAATCCCTCCCTATCTCCGGCCCTCCCTCCATGCCAACTCCCTCCCTATCTCGCGTCCCTCCCTCCCTATCTCCGTCCCTCCCTCCATGCCAACTCCCTCCCTATCTCCGTCCTCCCTCCATGCCAATTCCCTCATCTCCGTCTCTCCCTCATGCCAATCCCTCCCTATCTCCGTCTCTCCCTCCATGCCAACCCCCCTTCATCCTTCCCGCCCAACTCGACTCCCTTGGCTGAGAGAAGTAAATGTAACATATTTGATAGGATGACTTCCGCACATAGCATTTGAAGTACTTGCCATATGCCATCTCTAGATGTACATGAGGAAATGGATTGTCCCAGCTATTAGGGACAGGGGATTAGAGATGGAGATAAAACTAACGAAGGGAGAGAGAGAGTTTCCTTCATATATGTGAGTCCCAAATGGGACCCTATTCCCTAAATAGTGCATGTACTTTTGACCAGAGGCCTATGCGCCCTTGTCTAAAGTAGTGCACTATTTAGGGAATAGGGTGCCATTTGGGACACACCCTATCTGTTGCTTATTTCCATGTCGGTGGATGGCTTGGTCTTCAACTAGATGGTGATGTCAGCTTCCTCCTGATATTGAGACTGGTACTGCAATCAACGYGGCCTCATTAACGCCACTCTGATTATGTTGTCATTGCGTTCAGTGATTATAGGTGGAAACATGCTTTTACATCTYACAGTGTTACTGCCTCTTTCCCCATCATTCAGCGTATGGCTKCCGTGACTCACATAACTTTGWGAATAAAGTCGTCAAGTATTTTCACAATATTMAAAGATTCCGGCCCCTGTTGCAAATCAAAAAAGRGAGTAAGACATCTGTCTTTCCAGAGAGGACAATTATTATAAAATGTCTTGCCTCAAACATTAAATGGAAGCAGCTTGAGTCTGCGGTAGTTAAATATGCTAGCCTTGGGAAATATCTTTCCTCTCGTTTGAACCAAGAACCACAGACGTCTGATACAAAGACACAGAAGTAAAAATGGTACCTGACTATGAGCGGTAGAATTTCTCCCAAGGACAAAGGGAGAGTAAGCTCTCACGTCCTTGTTTCAAAGCTTTCAACTTTCTTCAAAAGCTCCAAACTTTCAGCCAAATGGGGCTTTTCAATGTTTTTAGTCTTCAAGGTAGTTTGTGGATCTCTTTGTTCAGTGAAAACACAAACCTACGAGAGTCAACAGAACCAATGTTCACATCTATACCCCTCTACATCTATGTTATAGAAGCCATCAGTTCTCCTCAGTTTATACCCCTCTACATCTATGTTATAGAAGCCATCAGTTCTCCTCAGGTGCCGCTCAAAGCAGGACAGTTTATGTAGGACAGACATAGAATCAAATATAACAAGGCCTTACAGAACACCACCACAGAACGTTGCCGTACAGCTCTCCCTCCCCTCAAGGCAACTCAACATTCAGTTTGTGGAAACCGTGTGTGAGGGACAGACAGGGTATAGAATAAAAAATGAGGTCTTTAAAGAAGACTGTGACAGCATCTCTCCATATCCCTCTCCATCCGACTCAATAGGGCCCTCGTCAAGTGAACACAACAGAAGTGTTGTGGTGAAAAAGAGCAGTGACATCAGAAATGGAGTGACCCCACGCCTCTTTTGTGTTTCACTCTTCCGTGACCATCATCATTTAACAATACATTTCTCATTACAATCCCCCATCT
>NW_019949701.1:9771-10254 GCF_002910315.2 Salvelinus sp. IW2-2015 | reverse complement strand
CTCTCTTTCTCTAGTCTCTCTCTTTTTCTAGTCTCTCTCTTTCTCTAGTTTCTCTCTTTCTCCAGTCTATCTCTTTCTCTAGTCTCTCTCTCTCTAGTCCCTCTCTTTCTCTAGTCTCTCTCTTTCTCTAGTCTCTCTCTTTCTCTAGTCTCTCCGGCTCGCTCTTCCTCTTTCACTCCATCTCTATATCCCAATCTGTAAGTATACCGAGCATCTGTGTGTGTGTGTCTGTGTGTATGCGTGCGTCACTGTGTGTGTGTTTAATTGTGTGTGAGTGTGTATAAGTGTGTGTTTTAGTGTGTGTGTGTCTCTGTGGATAGGAATGGAAGCTCCAACCCAGAACCAAACTGTTACCATAGAAATGTTATTCTATGGTTGATCAAGTTTTATTGAACACCCTACAGTGCATATTCTCCTCAACCACCTCATCAGAAACCAGCTGAAACACTAGTGATTCTCCTCAACCACCTCATCAGCAACCTG
>NW_019949701.1:0-5679 GCF_002910315.2 Salvelinus sp. IW2-2015 | reverse complement strand
CTGTTTCAGCTGGTTTCTGATGAGGTGTTGAGGAGAATCCTAGTGTTTCAGCTGGTTTTCTGAGGAGGTGGTTGAGGAGAATCACTAGTGTTTCACGCTGGTTTCTGATGAGGTGGTTGAGGAGAATCACTAGTGTTTCAGCTGGTTTCTGATTGGAGGTGGTTGAGGAGAAATACTAGTGTTTCAGCTGGTTTCTGATGAGGTGGTTGAGGAGAATCACTAGTGTGTTCAGCTGGTTTCTGATGAGGTGGTTGAGGAGAATCACTAGTGTTTCAGCTGGTTTCTGATTGAGGTGGTTGAGGAGAATCACTAGTGTTTCAGCTGGTTTCTGATGGAGGTGGTTGAGGAGAATCACTAGTGTTTAAGCTGGTTTCTGATGAGGTGGTTGAGGAGATCTCACTAGTGTTTCAGCTGGTTTCTGATGAGGTGGTTGAGGAAAATCACTAGTGTTTCAGCGTGGTTTTGATGAGGTGGTTGAGGAGAATCACTATGTTTTCAGCTGGTTTCTGATGAGGGTGTTGAGGAGAATCACTAGTGTTTCAGCTGGTTTCTGATGAGGTGGTTGAGGAGAATCACTAGTGTTTCAGCGGTTTCTGATGAGTGTGGTTGAGGAGAATCACTAGGTGTTTCAGCGGTTTCTGATGAGGTGGTTGAGGAGAATCACTAGTGTTTCAGCTGGTTTCTGATGAGTGGTTGAGGAGAATCACTAGTGTTTCAGCTGCTTCTGAATGAGGTGGTTGAGGAGAATCACTAGTGTTTCAGCAGGTTGCTGATGAGGTGGTTGAGGAGAATCACTAGTGTTCAACAGGTTGCTGATGAGGTGGTTGAGGAGAATCACTAGTGTTTCAGCTGGATTCTGATGAGGTGGTTGAGGAGAATCACTACGTTTTCAGCTGGTTTCTGATGAGGTGGTTGAGGAGAATACCGTTTCAGCTGTTTCTGAGGAGGTGGTTGAGAAGAATCACTAGTGTTTCACAGGTTCTGATGAGGTGGTTGAGGAGAATCACTACGTTTCAGCTGGTTTTGATGAGGTGGTTTGAGAGAATCACTAGTGTTTCAGCTGGTTTCTGATGAGGTGGTTGAGGAGAATCACTAGTGTTTCAGCTGGTTTCTGATGAGGTGGTTGAGGAGAATCACTAGTGTTTCAGCTGGTTTCTGATGAGGTGGTTGAGGAGAAACACTAGTGTTTCACATGGTTTCTGATGGAGGTGGTTGAGGAGAATCACTAGTGTTTCGCTGGTTTCTGATGAGGTGGTTGAGGAGAATCACTAGTGTTTCAGCTGGTTTCTGATGAGGTGGTTGGAGAATCACTAGTGTTTCAGCTGGTTTCTGATGAGGTGGTTGAGGAGAATATGTACTGTAGGGTGTTCAATAAAACTTGATCAACCATAGAATAACATTTCTATGGTAACAGTTTTTTTCTGGTTGGAGCTTCCATTCTATCCACAGAGACACACCACACACTAAAACACACACTTAACACACTCCACCACACAATTAAACACACACACAGTGACGCACGCATACACACACACACACATATGCCTCGTATACTTACAGATTGGGATAAAGAGATGGAGTGAAAGAGGACAGCCAGGAGCCGGAGAGACTAGAGAACTAGAGAAGAGAGACTAGAGAAGAGAGAGACTAGAGAAAGAGAGAAGACTAGAGAAACGAGAGAGACTAGAGAAAGAGAGAGACTAGAGAGAGAAGAGAGCTAGAGAGAGAGAGAGACTAGAGAAGAGAGAGACTAGAGAAAGAGATAGAGCTGGAGAAAGAGAGAGCAAAGTGGAAAAGTTGAAGAGAAGGATAGAGCAGGAGATGGAAAGACACAGTTGAAGATTCTTGTCCTCCTTCTCAAACCAAAGGGATGAGACAGTCATACCTTCTCCTCCAATGTGTTTTTAAGGTGAGGAGAGAGGATGCGGGAGGATTGAGGAAATGGAGAATGGAGGGAGAGAGACTACAAGAAGAGGAAGAGCAGTAGAGGAAGGGGGGGGTGGCTCTAGTTACTGATTAGGTGTCATGCCAGGGCCAAAACTGGTTTCTGTGCCTATTCTCCACACGCCAACCTTACATGGCACTTTCCTCTATGCAGTGTTTTAAATGACTAGAGGGGATTGAGTCGGGGGTTGAGTCTCAAATGTACTACCCTATCCTATAGAGTGCACTAGCTTTAACCAGAGCCCTATGCACCCTTTCCAAACGTAGTGCACTATACACGGAAAAGGGTGCCCATTGGAATGGAGTCTGGCAGGTAGCAGGGGATTGTTCCAATGCCCTTGACTCTAGAGAACGAGGGAGGAGAGAGAACAAGAGAGAGAGATTAAAAGCCTCTTGGTGTGTCTGAGAGAGAGAGAGACGAAAGAGAGAGAGTAGTGAGAGAGAGAGACTAGTGAGGAGAGAGAAGAGAGGAGACTAGTGAGAGAGAGAGAGACTACGAGAGAGAGAGAGAGAGAGAGAGGCAGAATGACACAAAAAGAGGACAACACAAGAGAGACCAAAGGAGACCAAGAGAGAGAGAACAGAGAGAGGACAGGAGAGATACAAACTCTGTTGTACCTGAGAGGATGGCTGTTATCTAAGGAGAGAGAGAGAAAGTAGAGAGAAGAGAGAGAGAAGAACTAGTTGAGAGAGAGGAGAAAGGAGGCACTAGGGTGAGCTGTCTGAGAGCGACTGTAGTGAGAGAGAGGACAGAGAGAGAGGAGACAGAGGACAAAACACTAGTGATTCTCCTCAACCACCTCATCAGAAACCTGCTGAAACACTAGTGATTCTCCTCAACCACCTCATCAGAAACCAGCTGAAACACTAGTGATTCTCCTCAACCACCTCATCAGAAACCAGTTTTTTAGAAAAAGGATGGTATTCTCTATTARTGCATTTCCATRTGTCATTTCATAATGAAACTGTAGTCGCTAAATTACAGTCAATGGTTGACAMGTTACATCAGGTCGTTTACGTACCATTATGGGCCAACACTGCAGATGRGTTTTGTTCTGTCTACTTCCCTTTCGATAACAGTTATCTGCACGTTTAAAGATGCTTTATGCAGAAATCAGTCCGCCATTTCCTGGTTGCTGAAATTCTAATAGTTTGCCTAATTTCAGTGTATGTGTCAAAACAAACTAGTATAGCGTAGAGAATCATTGTATCATCTAAACCACTGTGGGAAATATATTTTCCATCACCAGAAATATTGTATTTTCAACTGTTTGAAGCTGGTGTACAAAACCGAAAGTAAAAGATGCAAAAACAAAACTTCAGAAACGTAAGCATAGAAATAGAGCACATAGAACAGATGTTCCCCTTCTTACATGTTGACCACACCACATCGCGTCGCAAAATACATGTACACATACATTTTCCTCAATCGTTGCACACACACTGTTTGTCTGCATCAGCAAGTGTTTGCATAGCCAGGTGCTAAAGTAGAACCTGGTTCTATTTGCGATGATTGATGCGCTGCAAGTCCCGCCTCTCCCATCTCCTGATTGGTTTTTAGAAGCATTTACCCATGTGGGTGATTGAATGAGGAACTGAGGTCCACCCTACAGTCCAGTTGGTGGTGGTAATGCACCTTACAGTTGGTTGCCAACCACCATATCAAGTCCAAAGAAGAAGAAGAAGCCTGAAGGAGGAGAGATGACTAGAAACTAACTCGGTTTACCGTTTTATCTGTGGATTAACTGTCAGAGTAGAGGACCTTGTTCATTTCAGGTCAAATACAGTAGGTGTCTTTGGAGGCAGGCAGGCTATTTGGTTAATTAAATAATAACACTGTCAAAATGTTTGCCAAGCACTGAGCGCAAATTCGTGATGCTCGGAGCCGATGCGTGCAGCTCAGAGTACTGCGCTGCAGATGTTCAGAACGTTCTAGCAAGCCGGGAGAACACTCGATGATGCTTGATGGTAGGAGGTCTGTTCTGCATTGTGTAGCCTATCAACACCCGCTTCCAGCTGCGCCCCTGGCGACCATTATACATTTTAAAATATTCATTCCAATCCTCCTGCTGCAGGCTCCTCCTGTATAATGATCCGACATCTGAAGTGTACTCCATTTGATCAGAGCCTTAGGAACCCTACTCGAAAGTAGTACACTGCATAGAGATTAGGGTATAATTTGGGTCGCACCCTAGGTTTCTGTCTTAATGTGTTCTTCAGGGTTGGTTGACCAGGGCGCCTCGGCTCCACTGGTTCAACCTACACTGGGGGTCGGTTGCTACGACTACAGCACACGCAGTTAATTTGTTTGTATTCTGCATCCAGCCAATCCACGTACCAAGTAATTAGTTTGTCTCTGTGAGTGTGAATATTATAGACCTGTTGTCCTTTAAAGAAAAATCAATAACCTTCTCAAACGGCATTCACGGGAGAAACAATCTCGTCTTTATCATCTATTATATTAGGAGGTCATCTCCCACTTCTAAATTGAACCAGATGATTAAGGAGGTTCGTTACGACAGGCTTAATAAAATCAGGTTCTAAGTTACAATTACAGGGCAAACGCTTCATATCGAAAGGGGGATCATACATATGTTAACGCTCGATAACAAACTGGCAAATGCCGGTAGCCGAAGGCTAACAGCATTAGCATTTGGGTTCGTAGGCAAGAGTTAGAATTGGTACAAGAGAAAACAAGATCCACTCTCGTTCAGGTTTCTAGAGGACATTATGATCACCACGTACGTACTGCAACACACAACACTTAAGAGGGAAGCGGACCAGTTTATGGGTGAATTTTGTGGATTAGTGTTATATAAGAGCGAGAGAGAGAAGGAAAAGAGATATACAGAGAGAGACCGTAAGCGAGAGGAGAGCGAAGAGCAGAAAGAGAAGAGAGGAGAGAGGAGGAGAGCAAGAGAGGATGGAGAGAAGAAGAGAGAGACCAAGAGGAGGAGAGGAAGACAGGAGACGAGAGAAGAGAACAGGAGAAGGAGAGGAGACGAGAGAGGAGAAAGAGAGAGGACAGAGATGAGGAGAGAGAGAGGAGGAAGAGAGAGAGAAGAAGAGAGAGACGAAGAAGAGAGGAGGAGAGGGAGCAGAAGAGAGAGGATGAGAGGAGGAAGTCGAGGAAGAGAGAGGAACAAGTGAGCGAGAAGAGGAGAGCAGAGAGGAGAAGTTAACAGTGGTGGGGGCCCCGATGCTGGTGAAGTTTGTTTTGGTCGGAGTAGGGGGGGGGTGGGGTAGGAGGGGTGGTGTGTCGCACTGCAGGCAGGCATGGCATGTGTCGTGTGTGTGATGAAATAAAAGAGATATGGAAAAGATGAGTCGTGGGGTAACGTATGCTTGATGCGGGGTGTAGGCTTGCCGGAACACAGGCGAGGGGCGGTGGAAGGCGCGGGGGCGCTGTAGAGTGGAACCGCGCAAAGTCTGACCTGCCTTAAGAGGTTTCCGTTGGTGACACGGGTAATGTGTTTCGAGGTAGCCTAATCGCCCTAGTCATAGAGACGCTGTAACACCTCCGTGGTAGTAGTGTATTCAGGAACGGTGCGAGACAGCTACAGTTACAATCATGTGACATAATCAGTTATAATTTAAACAGTGGTACGTCATATGTTATGAATGCGTATGATTATTGGCCTGAGAGTACGATCGGGTATGGTATGTATTCCAAAACACCTTCCCGCTTAGAATCTCGTACCAATCCTCTCTCTCCTCGTCCTCAATTCTGCGCTC
>NW_019949700.1:0-10258 GCF_002910315.2 Salvelinus sp. IW2-2015 | reverse complement strand
GGGGGCCCTGTGTTTCCATGGTCAAACTACTACGGGTCACTCATTCTCCTCTCCAGCACACTGGCACAGAGGGTCAAGACGTCAAAGGTCAATGGCCAGTCAGCACAACATTCATGAAAAAGCGAGGGTATTCTCAGTAGTCTAAGAGGAAAAAGCATATAATTCGATGCAGACTCAAGCTGAGTTCGGCATAAATAACAGCATAGGCAGGTCAGCAGGCTAGAAAGGATTGCGATTAGAGGACAGGAGAAGACACAGTGGCAACGATGCCCAGAAAGGGTGTAGCGCTCATTACGGCGGCCCTGGGCTGTGGGCGAATTGGAATAGCATGGCTGGTTTGTCAGGGCAGTTGTTTCCTGCTCCTCCAAGTGCCTAAACCATGTCTTTGTCTCATCAAACATGGTTGAGTTGTTGTAAGAATGCAGAGAAGTCTGGCAGACACATAGCATTACGGTCGCAAACCGTATAAATGACTGTGTTTTGAGCGTAATAAACTGGCGACCTAACAAACACAACACAACAAGACCTCCTCAGTACAGTGAGGTAAGTGCTCTGAAGTCCATGTAAACCGGGTGGGAATGTAAATGAGTGTTTGCTACAAGACCCTTCCACCTTTCTACACAAGTTTACACACTTCTCGCCGGGTCTCAACACTACTATGGAACAACGCCTATATACAAACACCATCGCACCATATACACCATCAGGAAGGTCAACCCACTGATCTCCACCTGTCTGGAATAGGTCAATAGAATAGAATCTGTCAAAACAGAAATCAAGGGATATAAGGAATATAATAATAAAAAAGAGGAAATCCAAAATAATAATCTTAAAGTAATCTTACCATTTCACTTCGCCTGAGAGTGCTCTCTACTGTCTCCTTAATAGGGTAAGCCTTTAGTACATGGGTTGCGTCCAGTAGGAGCAGCTTTGCTGGCTATACTCTTTGAGCTACTCACTGGTGATACAGAAGACCATGTGGGCAACATGTCGCATCTACTGGACGCAATCCAATTTAGTTCTTAGGCTCAGCGAGTAGAAATTACCTTTAAGATTATTTTGATTTCCTCATTTTTTTTATTTTTATTATTTGATTCTGTTTGATAGATTCTATTCTATTTGACTATTCCAGACAGGGTGAGATGTGGGTTTGACTTCCTATGGTGTTGTGGTGTGTGTTTGTATATAGGCGTGTGTCATAGTTAGTGTGATGGGAGAGTTATTGTAAGGTGGAAGGCTTGTAGCCAACTCATTTACTTCCCACCCGGTTACATGACTCGAGAGCACTTACTCACTGTTATGGAGGTCTGTTGTGTTGTGTTTGTTAGGTCGCAGTTTATTAGCTCAACACAGTCATTTATACGGTTTGCGATCGTAATGCTATTGTGTCTGCCAGACTGGTCCTCTGCATTCTACAACACTACCCATGTTTGGTGAGACAAAGACATGTTGTGGAGGCAGGAAACAACTGCCTGAAACCAGCCAGTCAGGCCCAGCCAGGCAATGAGGCTAATTTGTTGCATGTGTCTTCTCCTGTCCTGTCTGACCTGCCTGATTTGTCCTGTCATGATCTGACCTGATGACCTGTGTGCTGACCTGGCATTGACCTTTGACGTCTTGACCTCTGTGCAGTGTGCTGGAGAGGAGAACTGGGTGGACACCAGGACGGTGTACATCGGAAACAAGGAGCCCCCACCGGGGGCGGAGGCCTACATTCCCCAGAGGTACCCCGACAACCGCATCATCTCCTCCAAGGTGAGAACCACAACCATGCTACAACCACYTTACAAVCARGTTARAASCARGTTACAACCATGTTATAACCATTTYCTGTTGCTTCCCTTTCCACAGTACACCTTCTGGAATTTTGTTCCGAAGAATTTGTTTGAGCAGTTTAGAAGAATTGCCAATTTCTACTTCCTCATCATATTTCTTGTCCAGGTCAGATCTTGACTGGTAGATTCAATTTGAGTCAATTTAAGGCTTAGTTGGCAAGAAATATAAATCTGGCAAACGCAGAAGTTTCAGATGACAATAGATCATTCTCTCTTTCTCTCTCGCCCTCTTCAGTTGATAATTGACACTCCCACCAGTCCCATCACCAGCGGACTACCTCTCTTCTTTGTCATCACTGTCACGGCCATCAAACAGGGCTATGAGGACTGGCTCAGGCACAAAGCAGACAATGCTATTAACCAGTGTCCTGTGCACGAGGTGCAGGATGGGAAGGTGACCAGGAAACAGAGTCGTAAGCTGAGGGTACGTATCATCCTACAACTGAAAATGACCAGGGATCAAACCTGGGTTCTTTGGATCAGMGGTTGGCAAACTTTCTTGCTTCATGACCCACAAATGAAGGTGTATTTTGAGTCGCGACCCACCATAAGGGTTGAGCAGAGAAAAAACATAAACAGACCAAAGACTAAGTATCTTTTCTACACACCTTATATTTGGTTTTAATTGTTTACATTTCCAATTTTTTAAGTAAAATGTTTTGCAATGCACAACAAATGTCATCCCGAAACCTACCTGGACCCCCAGTGACCCACACGTGGGTCCGACCCACAGTTTAGGAACCACTGCTTTAGACAACTCAAGACTGTGTTATCCTATTGAGCTAAAGACATCTCTCTCACGCTCTAACTTCCAACCCACCCATTCACCCTTCCTTCCTTCCTTCCTTCCTTCCTTCCTTCCTTCCTTCCTTCCTTCCTTCCTTCCTTCCTTCCTTCCTTCCTTCCTTCCTTCCTTCCTTCCTTCCTCCTTCCTCCTTCCTCCTTCCCCCTCTCTCCGCTCTGCATCTCAGGTGGGTGATGCTGGTGCTCGTGTAAGGAAGTGAGAGCTTCCCTGTGACTCAGATCCTTCTCTCCCAAGTAGGAGGATGGGACATGTTTTGTCACTACGCAGTCTGGAGGGGGTCCATCACAAGGTAACACTACTGGTGCTGAGAGAGAGGAGAGAGGGAGATGTGGGATGAGGGTGCTGAGCAGAGATAAGAAGATGGATTTGAGGTAGAAGATTGAAAGGTAGGATCGTCGTGGGAGACAGGGAGGAACATAGTGAGTGAGTGATGTAGGGTGATGTGATGGTGAGGGATATAGAAGAATGGAGGGCGAAATGAGGAGACGAATTTATGTATTCTGTTTTTAGGGTAGTGGTGGATATCTTGTTTCGTTGTCCTGATCTCGCTTGTCTTTCTTCCCAAAGACATAGCTATGCTGGTCAGGAATCTAAAGCCTTCAACACAGAGGAGGGATTTCTATACCTATGCAGGCTTCTATTTGATTTTGTGAACACTCACAGACCAGACCTTCTACAAGTAGTGAAATATCACACATGCGCATCTAGCATCAGTATGGTTTACTACTTGCACACCACTCACAATGCATTTCTCTCTCTTGACAGATTCGTGTTGGCCGACTATAGATATTTTCGGACAGAAACGAGCCCCAGTCGGAGGGTAATCCTAACTCAGGAATTGTACTCTCATGTAGGAAGCTCGGATTGGCGGTTTCGTGTGTTTGCACAATAATATAAAAAGCTGTATTCCTAACAGAGGAGAGTGTATCTGCTGTGTTGCTTCGGCTTTGGGATCTGAGAACTATTCTCAGGGGTCGCGACACTGAAAACAGCAGCATATATGGTAAGAACACTACACTGGGTGACTTGTAAATGACATCACTAAATAGAATCTTAAGACACCACACTGGGTGACTTGTAATGACATCACTAATAGAATCTAAGGACACTACACTGGGTGACTTGTAATGACATCAATAATAGAAATCTCAAGACACTACCTGGGTGACCTTGTAATGACATACTAATAGATACTTAAAGACAAACTGGGCGACTTTGTTATGACATCACTATAGAATCTCAAGACCTACCTGAGTGACTTGTATGACATCAACTAATCAGAATCTAGACACTACCTGGGTGACTTGTACTGACATCACTAAATGAATCAAAACACTACATCTGCGTGAACCTTGTAATGACAAATCAATATATATTAAGACATAACTGCCCGTGACTTGTAATGATATACTAATTATATATCTAAAGACCTAACTGCGTGACTTGTAATGAATCACTAATCATACTTAAAGACAACTACATTGGGTGGACCTTGTAATGGACATCAGTTATAGAATCTAAAATAGATTCTAGTTTTTCATTCATTAATTGGTTTGAATGTTTAGAGGTTCCACTCCATCATTAAGTTCTGTGTTCACACTGTGGGTTGATATTGAGACAGCTGCTGGAGTCTGTACAGACTATTAATGAGGTGGGAATATTACAACTGTCAAGCAGGACATGCAGTCAGTACACGCATGATGACATGACTGCCAGCCAAGTCTTATTATGAAATCAGATTGAGTGTGATGGGAGTTGATTTCACAGATAATTGTAGAACACATGATAGTATCAGTACGCTGGCAGAGACTTGTCAGATCTATGATGTTATTGCCATCAAGGGCTGCATCTCAAATATTACAAAGTCGTTCCCTTCCTAGTCTCTTTCTTCATCTCAAGATGTGAAATGTCTCCCAAGTTTGACCTCTGGTTTGTGTCTCCTAGCTTTGTTGCCATTACACTGGTATCGGAGACAAAGATGGCGCTCAACTAACCAGTCAGTCCCAGAAACGCTCTGCAGTGGAGGTGGCCAACATGTGTTTTCTACTTTATGTGCAATGTCTTACCATGTTTGCCAGACAGGTTCACTTAAGTTTTGAAATTAAGGCATCTAATTGCTCATATCCATTTCACCGCTAAAGACGTTCAGACGTACACCTTCTGAAGACATTATTATGTAATTTCCCTCTGCATATGTCTCCCCTCTTTTCTGTTCATCCCTACCTCTCACCCTCCTCTCTGCCCCGCCCCCTCCCGCCTCTTGTCGGTCCCCCTCTATGTTCTCTACCCCCCTTTCTGTTCTCTCCCCTTTTGTCTTCTCCCTTCTCTGTTCCCGCGCTCCTCTGTCTCCCCTCCTGTTCTGCTGTCTCTCCTCCAGGTTCAATGAATGCGGTTCTGATAGTGTACCTGTGCCAATCTGATAAGCAGGCTCTGATCAACAAGTGGCTGAAGTATGTGGTGGCAGGCTGACCGGCAAAGACGGCCCTTCTAAAGAAGACTGACACAGAGAGGAACGCATATAGTCAGGTTATAAAACTACAATATTTTTAGGCAAATGCTGATGTTTTTTTTCACATCTCACGTTCCTTCTCTCTCTCTCCCTGTCACTCTGACTGTCCCTCTCCCCCTCTCCCTTAATAACCTCCTCCCTCCTCTCTCTCTCCTGGCACTTCTGACTGTCCTCTCCCTCTCCCTCTATACTCCCTCCATTCTTCTCCAGTTTGAAATCCGGGCGTTCACAGACTTCCTGGCCTCAATGGTGTTGTTTAATACATATCCCCGTGTCCATGTAGTTACCGTGGAGATGCAGAGTTCTGGGTCTACTTCATCATGTGGGATGATGAGATGTTGTGACGAGAGAATGGAGAGAGGGCTCAGGTTAACCACATCTGACCTCAATGAAGAATGGGACAGGTGGCTATACACCGTACACAAGTACACACAAACACACTACCACTCTTACCTGAATGTGTGTGTTTTTCCAGGTGGAGTACGTGTTTACAGACAAGACAGGCACCTGACAGAGAACAAGAATGGAGTTTATAGAGTGCTGTGTGGACGGCTATGGTTTTACGGTCCTGATGCATCTGTAATGGACAGGTCATGCAGGGGAAAACCAGCATGGGAAAGATGATCGACTCCTCACTGGACCAGGGGGCAAGGTGGACAGAGAGCTCACTGTCATTATGGACTGTTACGAATATGTACAGGACAGTTTACCCCTCCTACACTGATGAGGGTCGACATTGTTTCATTCCAATGAAGAGCGAGTGGATACTAACAGCTTTTATCTGGATGTCCCTGGGTGAAACGTAAGCCTCTTGAAGAACCAGTGGATACTAACAGCTTTTACCTGGATGTCCTGGGTGACCTAAACTAGTGAACTGGTACTTCTCTAAGGGGAATGAAAAAAAAACATTCTCCGAGGGATCCAGTGTCTCTCACACCACACACAGACCAAACAAACACCACAACACACACACACAAACCCACAAACAACACCACACACAACAACACACACACACACACATTGCTGTGTGCCAGGATGAGGGGCCGCTTATCCGGTGACCAGCCTGTGCCATTCCTTGTCTTTCGTGTGTCTGTGTGTACGAGGACTAAGAGCAGATCTTCAGGGAACATTTTGGATTGTGTTTTACTCTTATGGATCCAAAGAGTTTCAATAACGTGTATGTTTCTGTATTTATGTGTTTTTATCGTGTGGTGTGTGTTTGTGTGACGTGTTTTTGTGCTGGCTTGTTTTTTTTTTCCAAGGGGGGGAAGGTTTTCTGAGGAGTTGTTCTTCTCGGGCGTTGTGTCTGTGCCAAACGGTACACGGTGAAGGCGGAGGAGACAGTGGCATGGCCTCAAGATAGGGTATCACGAAAAAGGCACCTCTTCTACATATCATCTCTCCTGACGAGGTGGACTGGTGGAGGGCAATGAAGAGGTGATGGCTTGAACTCGATTACCTCACTCACTTCAGCTCACTCACTCACTCCTCACTTCACTCACTCAATCACCAATACTTGACTCATTCACTCATCATCTCACATCACCCACTCATCAGTCACTCACTCATCACCCACTACATCAATCACTTCCAATCACACCTCTAAACTACCAATCAATCATCACTGATCATGGCACACACAGCCACACATGCACAACACACACACACCCACACACCCACACACACACAACCACACACACACCACACCACACAAAGGCAGAAGTATTTTCTACTCCAGGCCTTTGAAATGATCTAGATAGAAATGATAATATACAAGTGTATTTTGGAAAGTATACAGCCCCTTCCCCTTACTTCACATTTTGTTATGTGTACAGCTATTCTAAATTGATTAAATAATCGTTTTTCTCATCAATCTTACAACAATATCCGATACTTTCCCGAATGCACTTTGTAAATAGGCATTCATTTAACTGCAGTTTAACCTGCCCCTGTTCTGACGTAATGGTACATTCCTCTGTCCCCAGGCTTGGCTTCACTATCTGCGGCTGAAGGACAGTCCACATGGAGAATTCTTATAGGGAGGAATGAGGTCGGAGGTCCAGTGTGTGTCCATTAACTGCAGCATGGCCTGTGGGCATCAGTTTATCTTTGTGTGTGTGTGTGTTGTTGTGTGTGTGTTGGTCAGTACACCTTTTCTCCTTTCTCTTCTTGCATCTAGGTTTGAGCTGCTGGAGGTATCTGACCTTTTGATCTTGTGAAGAAGGAGAATGATTTTGTGTTATCGTCAAAGGTCCCACACAGTACTGTACTATGTACAATTACTAACCATTATGATACTAGACACAGAAACTAGAGGGTACTGTACTATAGTACAATTCCTACCATAGGGATCCCTAGAATACCAGACTAGAGGTACTGTACTATAGTAAATTACTACATTATGATACTAGAACACAGAAAATAGATGTTACTGTACTATAGTACAATTACTACCATTATAATACTAGACATAGAACTAGATGGTATTGTATGGGAAGGTGGTGGTGCTTTTTATAGATGAAGCAGTCATTACCACGGAACCAGTGTTGTGTGTGTGTGTGGTGTGTGTGGTGTGTGTGGGTGTGTGTGTGTGGTGTGTGTGTGTGTGTGTGTTGTGTGTGGTGTGTGTTGTGTGTGTGTGTGTGTGTGTGTGTGTGTGTGTGTGTGTGTGTGTGTGTGTGTGTGTTGTGTGTGTGTGTGTGTGTGCTTGTAATGCTATAAGGAGGGCATAATGTTGCTGTAGGAGGTCAAAGGCAGAAGGCATACTAATGAGGTAGAGTCAGTTTCTGCACTGAGGAACATCTCTAGTGTTGTCTGCCACATACTGCTGCAAACTCATGATGCTTCTTCTGCTAATGAGGAACCTGTTTTAACTTGTGGTTGTCACAGGGGGTACTATGTTCTGTAAGGGGCGACTCCTACATCTTCCCGGGTGACTTGCAAGGTGGATGCAGGTCAGCCAGAGTGGAGCACAACGTGTGGTAAGACACACGACACATACGCACTATCAGACACTTAGAGGCCCGTTGTCCTAAGTAGCTCCAAAATCAGACTTCGAAGTTGCTGACCTCAAATGCAACTTTTTGACTTTCATTTTTGCTTTGCTTGAGGTTGGTATATGTCATATGGCTGTTGGGGTAGACCCTGATTAGAATGCTATCTGATTCTTGTTCTTTTTTTGTGGTAAGTGTCTTACTTAGATGTTGGCTCCCAAAAGTTCAAGACAGCTGTATATGGATGTAACGAAGATGGGTGATTGACTGTCATTGTGGAGTGTTTTGTGCCAACGTGGAGGTATCTACTGATCCCTGTTGTGTCGTGGTCTGGCCCATCTCTCCCAACGCACACTGACAGAATCAAGGACGGCCTGTTGCAAGGATGCATAATTTGCTGATGCAGTTTGGGTTGCCGTTGGCACGGTGCCGACCCGTTTCTGTTGAATGTCAGGGAGAATGTGTTTCCCTGTGGTTACGTTAAATGGCATGGCAGTGGTGAAGCCTGGTGTGAAACCAGACTGGCGCTGAGAGAATGTCAGAACTGGGTCTCACTGCTGTGTTTGTGGTGTTTTGTTTGGTGTGGAAGGTCAAGGTCATATCGTCTATCTGAACAGACTAAACCTGGTTTGGAACTGCCCAGTGAGACCATCCCTCGATGCCAGTCTGTGCAACTGAGAGCTTTTTGTAACCCACTGTGCTGTCAGTTGATGTCAGTTGACTGTTTTTCATGGGGAAAACAAGAAGCAAGAAAGTGGAATATTGTTATTATGGATTGTAACTGCAACATGCAGTGTCCCGTAATCATATCCAAGCATAAACAAATTTATCTCCGTCGCTTCTCTATTTCTTCTCTCTTTTCAGGAGGGCCTACGGAACTTGCGTGGCGAGCAGGAAGTTGAGGCGTGGCTCAGTAGAGGAGACTTGTAACTGCTGAACCAGCGCCAAGCTGGCCCTGCAGGACCGAGACAGGCGCTGGCGTAGGCCTTGATGACCTCAAATTGGAGAAGGACTTCATACTGCTGGGGGCCACCGCCGTGGAGGCGGGTGAAGTTCTGGACCCAGCAGCGTAGAATCATACAATCTACTTGGTCTTTTCTACCAATTCTATTTTTATTTCATGGGCCACGTGTCGAGGACAGGCCGATCTTAGAATACAACGTAGAATCAGAACACTATCTTGTGATTTTTTAGATCTATTGGTTCTAACTATTATATTTTATATAATTGGAAAGAAGAGTGATATTACAGGGAAATCTCTTTTAGAGCTAACATGTATGGGGGCTTAGAGAGGGAGTAGCTTAGCAACTTTGTAAGAGTATTTATTTTTTTACTGCTGCTTCTTTAATTACTTGTTATTTTTATCTCTTATTCTTTTCCGTATTTATTTGAAAACTGCATTGTTTGGTTCTAGGGGCATTTCACTGTAAGGTCTACACCTGTTGTTATTTGGCGATGGTGACTATACAATTTGCTTTGATTCAACTGAAAGTCAACCTCACTCTCCAAGCCCTAGTTTGATAGTTTAATTATTGACAATCGGATCACACTGACACCGGTCTAGGATGTTAGCTATTAAACGAATCACATTGTTGAACTATAGGGCTGACATTCCTGTACTGATGTTCTATTGAACGATTCACATTGTTTGAACTATAGGGCTGACATTCCTGTAATGATGTTAGGCTATTGAAGATTCAATTTGTTTGACTATAGGGCTGACATTCCTGTAATGATGTTAGCTATTGAAAGTTCCACATTGTTGAAACTATCGGGGCTGACCATTCTGTAATGAAATGGCACGTGTTCTTTCCCAAACCAGCCTGTGACAGTAATTTAGTTGCTGCAGTTCTCAGGCTTAACCTCAAATTAAACTCAACATGAACAGTAGGTCAGTAGTCAGTCAGTCAAATTGTTGTGGTGTGTCAGTCTCAGTGCAGCAGCTAATGCGCAGATACCATTAGAGTTCCACTGTTATTGATCTATGCCAGACATCCATAGAGCTATGAAGTGGGGTCTCTTGACTGCCTTGTTGTCAGTGCAAAGACGTCATGCTTGAAGCACAAGCGGTTTTACTCTGGTATCACGGTCGGCTTACAGCCCCTCCTCTGCATTT
>NW_019949699.1:0-10258 GCF_002910315.2 Salvelinus sp. IW2-2015 | reverse complement strand
GTGGTTCACCTCTAATAGAACATATACCTGTAGTAAACTGGTATCCTGGTGGGATGGTTTCACCTCTATCAGAACATCACTGTCAGTAAAGTATCCTTTGGGATGTTCACCTCTATAGAACATACTGTAGTAATCGTAGGTAAGTATCCTGGTGGGATGGTACCACCTCTATAGACACAATACTGTAGTAATGGTAGGTAAAGTATCCTGTCTTGGGACTGGTTCACCTCTATAGAACATACCGACTCGTAGGTAATGTATCCTGTTGGGATGTGTACATCCTTCCTATAGAAACATACTGTAGTAATGTAGCAAGTGTATCCTGTTGGGACGGTACACTCTTATAGAACAATCTGTAGTAATGTATCCTGTTGGATGGCTTCACACGTCTATCAGAACTACTGTGTACTCGTAGCTACGATGTATCCTGTGGGACGGTACACTCTATAGACATACGTAGTAATGTAGTTAATGTATCCTGTTGGATGGTTACCTCTATAGAACATACTGTGTAATGTTATCCCTGTTGGGATGGTCACCTCTATAAGAACATAATGTAGTATATGTATCCTGTTGGGCATGGTAAACACCTCTATAGAACATACTGTAAGTAAGTGCGTGTAATGTATCCTGTTGGGATGGTACATCCTCTATAGAAATACTGTAGTAATGTACAGTAATGTAAATCCTGTTGGGATGGTACAACCTCTTCTATAGAACATGACTGTAGTAATGTCAGTAATTATCCTGTTGGAATGGTTCCTCTATAGAACAATACCTGTAGTTAAATGTGTAATGTATCCTTGTTGGGATGGTTTCACGCTCTATAGACAGATATGAGGTAATGTAATCCTTGTTGGGATGGTTCACTCTATAGAACATACTGTAGTAATGTGCATGTATCCTGTTGGGACGGTACACCCTCTATAGAACATACTGTAGTTAATGTATCCTGTTGGGAGGTTTCAACCTCTATAGACACATACTGTAGTAATGTAGTAATGTATCCTGTTGGGACGGTACACCTCTATAGAACATACTGTAGTAATGTATCCTGTTGGATGGTTCACCTCTATAGAACATACTGTAGTAATGTAGTAGTATCGTTGGGGATGGTACATTCCTCTATAGAACATACTGTGTATAATGTGAGTCAGTGTATCCTGTTGGGATGGTACACCTCTATAGAACATACTGTAGTAATGTAGTAATGTATCCCTGTTGGGGATGGTACCTCTATAGACTACTGTAGTAATGTAGTCCTGTTGGGATGGTACACCTCTATAGAACATACTGTAGTAATGTAAGTTATGTTCCTGTTGGGATTGTTTCACCTCTAACGAACATACTGTAGTAGATGTATCCTGTTGGGATGGTACACCTCTATAGAAATACTGTAGTAATGTAGTAATGTATCCTGTTGGGATGGTACACCTCTATAGAATACTGTAGTAATGTAGTAATGTATCCTGTGGGATGGTACACCTCTATAGAACATACTGTAGTAATGTATCCTGGTGGGATGGTACACCTCTATAGAACATAACTGTTAGTAATGTAGTAATGTATCCTGTTGGGATTGGTCCTCTATAGACACATACTGTAGTAATGTATCCTGTTGGGATGGTTCACCTCTATAGAACATCCTGTAGTAATGTATCCTTTGGGATGGTTCACCTCTATAGAAACATACTGTAGTAATGTATCCTGTTGGGATGGAACACCTCTAAGAACATACTGGTATGTAGTAATGTATCCTGTTGGGATGGTTCACCTCTATAGAACTACTGATAATGTAGTAATGTATCCTGTTGGATGGTACACCTCTATAGAACATACTGTAGTAATGTTATCCTGTTATGGGTTCACCTCTATAGAACATACTGTATGTATTGTAGTAATGGTATCCTGTTGGATTGGTACACTCTATAGAACATACTGTAGTAATGTATCCCTGTTGGATGGTACACTCTTTATAGAACATACTGTAGTAATGTAGTAATGTATCCCTGTTGGGATGGTTCACCTCTATAGAACATACTGTAGTAATGTAGTATTATCCTGTTGGGACTGGTACACCTCTATAGAACATACTGTAGTAATGTATCCTGTTGGGGATGGTTCACCTCTATAGAACATACTGTAAAGTAATAGTATCCTGTTGGGGGATGGTTCACCCTCTATAGAAACATACTGTAGTAAATGTATCCTGTTGGGATGTAACCTCTATAGAAACTTACTGTAGTAAATGTAGTAATGTATCCTGTTGGGATGGTACACCTCTATAAACATACTGTCGTAGTAATGTATCCTGTTGGGATGGTACACCTCTATAGAACATACTGTAGTATGTAGTATGTATCTGTGTTGGGATGGTTCACCTCTATAGAACATACTGTAGTAATGTATCCTGTTGGATGGTACACCTCTATAGAACATACTGTAGTAATGTAGTAATGTATCCTGTTGGGATGGTTCACTCTTAGAACATACTGTAGTAATGTAGTAATGTTCCTGTTGGATGTGTACACCTCTATAGAACATACTGTAGTAATTAGTAATGTATCCTGTTGGGATGGTTACACCTCTATGAACATACTGTATAATGTAGTAATGTATCCTGTTGGGATGGTTCACCGTCTATATGAACATACTGTAGTAATGTATCCGGTTGGATGGTTCACCTCTATAGAACATACTGTAGTAATGTAGTAATGTATCCTGTTGGGATGGTTACACCTCTATAGAACATACTGTAGTAATGTAGTAATGTATCCTGTTGGGATGGTCACCATCTATAGAACATACTGTAGTAATGTATCCTGTTGGGGATGGTTTCACCTCTATAGAACATAACTGTAGTAATTATCCTGCTGGGATGGTTCACCTCTATAGAACATACTGTAGTTCGTATCCTGTTGGGAGGGTTCACCTCTATAGAACATACTAGTAGTTAGTAATGTATCCTGTTGGGTATGGTACACCTCTATAGAACATACTGTAGTAATGTATCCTGTTGGGATGGTACACCTCTATAGAACATACTGTTAATGTAGTAATGTATCCTGTTGGGATGGTACACTTCTATAGAACAATATGTAGTAATGTATCCTGTTGGGATGGTACATCTCTTAATGAACATTACTGTAGTAATGTATTTCCATCCGTGTAGGGTATCGCGTTACACCTTTAAAGCATAGACATACTGTAGTGAATGTAGGTAATGGTTAATCCTGGTTGGGCGATCAGCGGTTTACCTCTATAGAAGACGATACTGTAGATGTAATGTGATATACCTGTTGGGATGTTCACCTCTATCAGACATAACTGTAAAGTGTAATTATCCTGTGGGAGAAATTGGATACACGCTCTAATAGAACATATGCTGTAAGTAGCCAAATGAGTATCCTGTCTGGGACCGAGCACCTCTATAGAACTATACTGTAGTAAATGTACGCTTAAAACACTTATCCCTGTAGGGATGTTTCAGCACCTCTATAAGAACATACTGTAAGTAATGTAGTGATACGTCCCTGTTGGGACTGGTTACACCTCTATAACATCGAGTAATGTATCCTTGTTGGGATGGTTACCTCTATAGAAGCATACTGTAGTATGTAGTACATGTATCCTGTTGGATGGTACACCTCTATCAGACATCTATAATACTGTAGTAATGTATCCTGTTGGGGTGGTACACCTCTAATAGAACATACGTGATAGATAATGTAAGTAAATGTATCACTGTTGGATAGAGAATACACACCTCATTATAAGAACATACTAGTTGAGTAATTGTATCCTGTTTGGATGGTTCACCCTAAAGAATCATACATGTCGCAGTAATGTATGCCTGCCTTTCGGGAGATTGTTCAACCTACTATAGATGACATACATGTGTATGTATACGTATCCTGTTGGGATGGGTACACCTCTATAGAACATACTGTAGTACAGTAGAATGTATCTGTTGGGATGGTACACCTCTATAGATCTGAGTATCCGTGAATACACCATACTGTGAGTAACTGTAGTAATGTATCCTGTTGGGATGTAGTTACACCTCTATAGAAGGACATCTGTAGTGAATGATATCCGTTGGGAATGGCTTCACCTCTATAGAACATACGTATAGTAAATGTGAAAGTAATGTATCTCCTGTCGTAGAGGTTTCACCTCAATAGAATATAGCTGTAGGTAATGTGATCTGTTCGGGATGGTAAGTTCAACTCTCTTATAGAACATATCAACGTAGTAATGTTATGCCTGTTAGGGATGGTCACCTCTATAGAACATACTGTGGTAATGTGTAATTGCCTGTTGGATGGGTTCCACTCTATAGAACAGGATACTGTATGTAATGTATAATGTCTTTTTGTTGGGATCGGCTTCACCTCTAGTTAGAACATAATGTGTATAAGTATCCTGATTTGGATGTACACCTCTATAGAACATCACTGTAGTATGTAATAATAGTGTCCTGTTGGGAGGTTTACTCTATTAGAAACATACTGTAGTAAATGTATTCTGTTGGGATGGTTACCTTCTATAGACTACTGTAAGTAATGTAGTAATGTATCCGTTGGGATGGTTCACTCTATAGAAACTTACTGTAGTAATGTAGTTAATGTATCCCTGGTTGGATGGTACACCTCTATATAACATACTGTAGTAATGTATCCTGTTGGGATGGTACACCTCTATAGAACAATACTGTAGGTAATGTAGTAATGTTATCTCTGTTGGGATGGTTCACTCAATACGATCATACTGTAAAGTAATTGTGAGTCCTGTTGGGATGGTACAGCCCTCTATAGAACATACTGTAGTAATGTTAGTAATGTATCCTGTTTGGGATGTTCATCTCTATCAGACCATCCCAACAGGATACATTACTACATTACTACAGTATGTCGTGTATTGCCGCTGTGTAATATGTACTTTGTGAAGGGAAGACAGGCGCTCCAACAGGTCTACCAGTGTACCCATTTAATAGGTTGGATACAATACATTACATACAAAAATAAACCACAACAAAGCAATACATGTACTGTATTCATGTACAAATAAAACCTGAAAGACTTCCGTTGTTCTTCTTGTGGATACAAGATTTACATCTGATAGACTAAAACACAGCACATTAACAAACCGTAAAAATGTTTTTAATAATGTTTTATACCAAAATCAAATCAATTGCATGATGGTTTTTTCAACATTGATGATAATAATATTAATATGTAACATGATGACAGAGTGAAAACAATATGAAAAATGATAATACATTATTTTACTGAAGGCACAGTGCCTGAAAACTCAGTGACGTCCTAAACAACGTAGTGGAACTAACTCGCTAAGTAGTAGGGGGTATTTAATTCACAGGCTGACAAAATATCAAAAAAACWAAACTCGTAAGAATTGTACAAGTATAAAATAGCGAAACACATGAATAAATTACATTACGGACACGGAGAACCCCTTCACAAGGTGCTACTAAAATAATCTGGAACCGTCTGGAACCGGCATTAGAACATAAAAAGAGGTTGGTCCTGAAACTTTGTTTTTTCATATTTTTTGTGGGTTTTTCTTCTTCTCAAAGCGTCCTCTCTCGTCTTGAACAAAATTATAATAAGTTAGCTGCGTGTATGTAGTCATGTAATGTAATATAATATACAGCACTAGTCAAAAGTTTGGACACACCTACTCATTCAAGGGTTTTTCTTTATTTTTTACTTTTTTTCTACATTGTAGAATAATAGTGAAGAGATCAAAACAATGAAATTATTCTACAATGTAGAGAAAATAGTAAAAATAAAGAAAAACCCGGAATGAGTAGGTGTGTCTAAATATTTGATTGGTAATGTAGCTGTGTGTATGTAGTAATGTAATGTAGCTGTGTGTATGTAGTAATGTAATGTAGCTGTGTGTGTGTAGTAATGTAATGTAGCTGTGTGTAGTAAGTGTAATGTTAGCTGTGTGTGTGTAGTAATGTAATGTCTAGCTGTGTGTAGTGTACGTAAATGTAATGTAGCTGTGGTGTATGTAGTAATGTAATGTAGCTGTGTGTATGGTAGTAGTAATGTAGCTGTGTGTATAATGTAAGTAGCTGTGTGTAGTAATTGTAATGTAGCTGTGGTGGTAAGTAGTAATTATGTAGCTTGTGTGTAGTAAATGTAAATGTAGCTGGTGTGTTGTAGTAATGTAATGTAGCTGTGTGTATGTAGTAATGTAATGTAGCTGTGTGTATGTAGTATGTAATGTAGCTGTGTGTATGTAGTAATGTAATGTAAGCTGTGCTGTGTGTAGTAATGTAATGTAGCTGTGTGTATGTAGTAAATGTAATGTAGCTGTGTGTATGTAGTAATGTAATGTAGCTGGTGTATGTAGTAATGTAATGTAGCTGTGTGTATGTAGTATGTAATGTAGCTGTGTGTATGTAGTGAATGTAATGTAGCTGTTATGTAGAATGTAATGTAGCTGTGTGTATGTAGTAATGTAATGTAGCTGTGTGTTGTTAGTAATGTAATGTAGCTGTGTGTATGTAGTAGTAATGTAGCTGTGTGTATGTAGTAATGTAATGTAGCTGTGGTGTATGTAGTAATGTAAATGTAGCTGTGTGTAGTGTAGTAATGTAATGTAGCTGTGTGTATGTAGTAATGTAATGTAGCTGTGTGTGTAGTAAGTAATGTAGCTGTGTGTGTGTAGTAATGTATGCTTGTGTGTATGTAGTAATGTAATGTAAGCTGTGGTGTATGTAGTAATGTAATGTAGCTGTGTGTATGTAGTAATGTAATGTAGCTGTGTGGTATGTAGTAATGTATTGTAGCTGTGTGTATGTAGTAATGTAATGTAGCTGTGTGTATGTAGTAATGTATGTAGCTGTGTGTATGTAGTAATGTAATGTAGTGTGTATGTAGTAAGTGTATGTATGTTGGGTGTAAGTACTGTAATGTAGCTTGTGTGTTGTGTAGTAATGTAATGTAGCTGTGTGTGTAGTAATGTAATGTAGCTGGTGTGTGTAGTAATGTAATGTAGCTGTGTGTTAGTAATGTAATTAGCTGTGTGTGTAGTAATGTACATGTAGCTGTGTGTATGTAAATGTAATGTAGCTGTGTGTGTGTAGTAATTGTAATGTAGCTGTGTGATGTAGTAATGTAATGTAGCTGTGTGTATGTAGTAATGTAATGTAGCTGTGTGTGTTGTAGTAATGTAATGTAGCTGTGTATGTAGTATGTAATGAGTGTGTGTTGTAGTAATTAATGTAGCTGTGTGTATGTAGTAATGTAATGTAGCTGTGTGTATGAGTAATGTAATGTAGCTGTGTGTATGTAGTAATGTAGATGTAGCTGTGTGTATGTAGTAATGTAATGTAGCTGTGTGTATGTAGTAAATGTAATGTAGCTGTGTGTATGTAGTAATGTAATGTAGCTGTGTGTAGTAATGTAATGTAGCTGTGTGTATGTAGTAATGTAATGTAGCTGTGTGTAGTGTAGTAATGTAATGTAGCTGTGTGTGTGTAGTAATGTAATGTAGCTGTGTGTATGTAGTAATGTAATGTAGCTGTGTGTTTGTAGTATATGTAATGTAGCTGTTGTGGTGTTAGTAATGTAATGTAGCTGTGTGTATGTAGTAATGTAAGTGTAGCTGTTGTGTGTGTAGTAATGTAGTAGCTGTGTGTGTGTAGTAATGTAATGTAGCTGTTGTTGCGTAGTAATGTAATTGTATAGCTGTTGTGTCATTGTAGTAATGTAATGTAGACTTGTGGTATGCCTAGTAATCGTAATGTCTGTATGTTAGTAATGTAATTGTTAAGCGCTGTGTATTTTTTTGTGTATTTGTCTGTTTTTGTAGTAATGTAATGTAGCTGTGTGTGTTAGTAAAATGTAATGTAGCTGTGTGTGTGTGATAAATCGTATGTAGCTGTGTTATGTAGTAATGTAATGTAGCTGGTGTTGTGTAGTCTAAATTTCTAAATTTGCTAGCTGTGTGTGTGTAGTATGTAATGTAAGCTGTGTGTGTGTAGTAATGTAAATGTACTGTGTGTAAGGTAGATGTGATGTCGTGTGTGTTAGTAATGTAATGTAGCTGTGGTGGGTGTTGTAGAATGTAGATGTAGCTGATGTATGTTAATGTAATGCTAGCTGTTGTGTCATGTAGTAATAAGTAAATGTTAGCTGTGTGTGTGTAGTATAGTAATGTAGCTGTGTGTCATCAGTAGTAATGTAATGTAGCTGTTGTGTGTGTATATTGTAATCGTAGTCTGTGTGGTATGGTTAGTATATGGTAATGTCAGCTTCTGTGTGTGGTGTATGTAACTGTAGGGCTGGTGGTGGTAATTAGTAGTACTATCGTATGGTAGCTGTGTGTATGGTAGTAATGTAATGTTCTGTGGTAGTTACGTAATGTAGCTGGTGTGTGTATTATGTATGTAATGTAGCTGTGTGTAGTAGTTGTAATGACTGTGTGGTAGTAACTGTAATGAGTCATGTGATGTGTAGTAATGTGAATGTAGCGTGGTTTGTATGTATTCACTAGTATTGTGATGTGTGTATGGCGTCCAAGTCAATTGTAATGTAAGTGTGTTGTGTGTGTAGGTAAATGTATGGGTAGTTATCTTGGGTGTGGGTGTCACGAATCTAAATTTAGTATTATGTATTCTGCCTGTCGTGTATTACCAGTACGTAAGTTACCATTTTTAACTTTGTAACAAATGTTAATCAGCATGTGTGTATGGTAGTGTAATGTATGGTAGCTTGTGTGTAGTGTGTATATAGTAACAATGGTAGAGAAGCCTCAACCAGATTACATTCTATACTAGTGTGTAAGTGTAGCATGCAATGAGGTAATATAAGAACACAAAGGAACGGTAGGATCCCATATCGGTGCAGGTCATTACCATTACATGTACTGTAAGACTTAAACTAGTAATGGTAAGATAACCTTTGTGGTAATGTAAGTGAAATTTATGTATGTCACAGCCTAACCATTTACATTGGCTGGTTGTACTCAGTTAATTGTAAATGAAGGTACAAGGCCTACTTGTTACATAGTCTACATAGCGATCACGAGTATGCTTTAACATTACATACTGACAGAACGGTTAAAACACATTTTACAATTACAACTAAAATATCAGACAGCTTATTTATCATTATATACTACACAACAGCTAACTATTGATACAGTAGTACTACAAGTCGCACAATGTATGTAGTAGCTAATTACATATAATTTAACATACACACAGCTAACTACATACATTACTACACGTAATCACAGTAGCCCTGTCGTGTATTCGTAGTACAGCTAATCATACAGTTTATTAGATGACAGTACAACACAGGTCTAACGTTACATTTTAACTAAGCTACGCATACAGCAGCTATCGTAATTACATTACTACTAAATCAGACACATTGCTATATTCTTATCTGGATAGTAACACACAGACTTCAGTTCATACTCAACAATCGACACCAGCTTACAACATTACATTGACTTAATCAATTACACACAGGTTACATTCATATTGGCTGTGTGTGAAAATCGACATGCTAACTTAATTACTGTACACAACAAATCAACAGCTACATTCATCCACACACTCTTACTTAAATGGTATCCACAGACTCATCATTTTTACACTCCACTGCTCTGTGTGCTAAATGATTAGTCTTAATCGTTATGTACGCCTCAGTGTTCGTGTCTCCCAGTTTAACGTTCCCAATGTACACAATCACGCTAACCACAGGCTCTTTAGCTTGACGTTCTGTCAGTACAATAGTAGTCAGCTAGGCTATTTGACAGTTGATGCGTATAATTAGCTATACCGCTGATCATTTGTACGTTTTAACCACAATGAGTAATGTAAATGCGTACCTGTCGTGTCTAATAACCAGTGTATTTCACAAATTACTGTAATAGTGACTACTTATCACAGCTGACAGATCTTACGTGTGATAGATTCTAATATCACATAGTTAATTACGATAGCTACGGCTTACGATTGATAGTCATTATCTAGCATGTTTAACAACAAATGATCTTTAGACATTACATTACCTACACGTAATGCACCCACAGACTCATTACATTAACAAATTAAACGGATGTAAGCTGTGTTGAGTGTAGGTAGTAGATAAAGTGGAACGCACTATGGATAAACAAAATACCCCACAGATAATGCTGGTAGACCTATTACGTGATTTAACTGTAAATAACTGTTACATGACTATGCGAGCTGTGATACAGTTACATATCT
>NW_019949698.1:0-10261 GCF_002910315.2 Salvelinus sp. IW2-2015 | reverse complement strand
AAGAAAAAAAGAAAACAAAAAAAAACATTGGGAAAAAGGAGACAGCGATGCGGTACGGAGTCAATGTGGCCTCTGCGTGCCTCCCCAGAGATCTTCACATTGGTCACCCAGCCCACACGGTGCCTACGACCACATTTTCGGATTAAGCTAAATGGCTCTATAGATACTTCACATCTTGACGGATAGAGTTAAGTGAGATAAACTGGCCTAAGGCCATTAACCATATAACCTCAACATAAAAAGTGTCTGTCAGCTCCTAAGGGAGGCCACTGTTCCCACTGGTCAATCCAAAAGGAATAACAGGAGTGAGAGAGAGAGGGAGCTGAGAGAAGAGAACCGAAAGAGAGGAAAACAGACAGGAGTGAATATCCCAGACAGAGCTATACCTTTATCCCCTGACCCATGAGGTTAACACATGAGAGAGAACAGACAGACAGACAGACGACCAGACAGACAGGACAGACAGACAACAGACACGACAGACAGACAGACAGACGACAGACGACAGAGCAGACAGACAGGAGCACAGACAGACAGACAGACAGACAGACAGAAGATCACGACAGACAGAACAGACAGACAGACAGACAACAGACAGACAGACAGACAGACAGACAGACAGACGCAGAAGTGAAATAGATAGACCCTAGGATGCCAGACTCTTCTATTCCCTTGACCGTCGCTGCACCTAAACCTCATACATGGAACCGGGCTATTAGGTAATCGAGAAGATCGAAATAAATAAAACACATTCCCTACTAAAGGGCACGTGCTTCCAGCTTTCCTCTTGCCTCTGATGTGAACTAACATCCGGCCAGTATGAAGGCCCATGCAAAACAAGTGAATACCATCTTCTCTCCTTGAGACCTCTGTCTGTACTGGCAAACTGGCTCCATTTTCCCCCTGTTCCTCTTCCCTCTCCTCATATCAATTCTCCACTAACTCTCCCTCTTCAGCACAGGCACATTGTGGTTGAAATATTTCGTTGCCTATGCCCAAGTCCTTGAGCATTGAACACGCCACCAGAGACCAATATCAACCGTCCTCCTTTCATGTTAGTTTTGATCGCGAGATATCCCCCTATTTCCGCCACCCTATAAGTCCTACTCCCATTGCCAACCCTTATTACCTTCCTCCATCTTTACACTCTTCTGCCCCTGATTATAGTACTGAGACCAAGGTGTGATAACCGAGAACCGAGTATATATGTGTGAGATGATGTATTTATAATATCCGAGTGTAGGGATAACTCTGGTTTGATGGTTATGGCGGTCGGACACTGTCTGGTTGCTTAATATCGTTAAGAGCAAGACAAGGATACGCAGTAGTGTAAATTGAGAACTTGTTTCGTCAAACTAAGGCACGATACCTGGTTAAAATAGGAGGGTAGGAATTTAAAGTGAAAGAATAAGAAAAAGTGTATAGTGGTACCAGAATATTTAATTCAAGGATACGTGTTAGAAAGGAGCCGATGTGAAAGACAATTTAATAGAAATCCTACTTTTAATGAATAACAATAAGTTGTGAGAGACATGGCCTTGTGTTTTCCCCGACTGTCTATAACTACCTTAACAACTGTGGTGACTTGTTATTGTTATTATGTAATTGACATAGTTCAGCCAAGGAGAAGGAAGAGATAGTCACAAACTACTATTGTGTCTATAAGTAAATGGTTTTATATGTCAAGAGATAAATGAATTAAAAATAGATCAATTTGACATTAAATATAGAATTGTCACTGTGTTAAACGCACAACCAAAACATGCTGATACTCGTGTTTGGGTGCAGGGAAAGGTCTGGGGAGGAAGAGGGCTGCACTCTTAAATGCAGTCTCTCTGGGGAGAGCAGAGGAGGCAGGTTCCCTGCCCTCATAAAAGTGAGTCTCGTCATGGGGAGTGAGAGAGGAGGCGGTCGACTCTGCGACTCTAAATGAGTCTCTTCGTGGGGAGAGAGAAAGAGGAGGGGATGCCTCGGCCTCTAAAATGAGCTCTCTGGGCGGCAGAGAGGAGGGGGGTCCTGCCGCTAAAAAGAGTCCTCTGGGAAGATGGTCTGGCCTATGATCTCTTGCGGGGAGAGGAGTGAGGGGAGGATACCTGCCTCTAAAATGAGCTCTCTGGGGGTGAGGAGAAGAGGTAGGTATGGTGGGATCCCTGTTCCTTCTAAAAGAGTCTGCTTGGGGAACCATGACAGCACAGCTAATATGGTGAGATATGACACACATATTTTAGAGTCATTTTATGAACAATTTATTTCCAAAACGCTATACTCACAAAGAAAAACGGTAATCGGTTAAATTATTCGCTTTTTGTCTACCTTACATTTTTGTATGTGTATGAAAAGCTCGTTTTTTGTAAAATATGCTATATATCCATTTTGTTAGGCATAATTGATTGTAATCTGTATATTGACTTCTGATCTTATGCTGTGTATCGATGTGGTGTACCTCACTTATGCCAATCTTCAAAATGACGATGTCAAAAATCGATACCACTTTGACCATTTCTCAACAGCAGGAAATAATATCCTGACCGCCATCCAGACAATGTAAATATTATGTGTTTTATTATGAATGGACATTTTTGTAGGCGGTTGATACACTTTTTTCAATCCAAGTCTGAAATGTGAAGTGGAAATACAAACTTTAGAAAGCGCTTTTTAAACTCTCAGGGAATACACTACACCTTTGCTGCGCATGCTGTGTAGAAGGAACGCTGGTAATGATCAGAGTTCAGCTCCCCCCTGCGCTCTCCCTGCATTTGCCATGGAATTTTTCTTATTGTTTTTTGGTTCTAAACTTCTTGACAACTTTGGTGCAACCAACACGGTCATTATCAAGAACTAAGATACCGGCAACTGTTACTGATGATATGAATGAATTGAAAGCTATTTTTTCGTCATGCTCAAATCCGCCAGTTGGCAAGCCTCCCTTATGGAATAAATTGACACTTATAAACAAATATTAATATTACCACAGTCGAATTCACTGTGGTAATCTCAGTGATAATTCAACTTCCAGTTTTTCTCTGCATTGCACATCAGCATTTGAAAGGTGAAAACATTTACAGTACAAATCATATACATATAATAAATAAGGTTGTCCGAAACAGATAATATTATCCTAGGCAGCAGCTAAAAAATATTACATACTACCATATATACACAAACATACATATACACTGTATATACACATTACAACACACTTACATACATAAACATATTACAGATAAATTGAATCCAGGCAATAAAACTAACGGAGGAATTTGAACCAGTCTGGCACAAGAGGAAGATCCATATGGGGACAAGCCTCAATACACAAATCTATATACACCACGCTTACCATTTCCACATAGAAAACTGAAATATCTTATAATGTAATTTATAGCTAACTCCTTTTTCTTTATTCCAGGCATTATTCTAAATATCCGCGCAAACGGAATACACCAACGGGGTGACGAAAACGCATTTCAGTCTCTCCTCATGGCTCAGCCACATAATTGCCAGGGTATATCTGGGTGTGCTTCTGGCAATAAGCGCATACATTATATCAGCTGGTTAGCAAGGCGGAATAGAGGATTGAAATCGAAAGTATCAATTTCTTCTATTTCTTCGAGGTCACAATAGTTATACAAATCTTTCCTCATTCCAGTTTTACCACAATACCATACCTGTTTCAATATACACGGAGGCAATATTCCCTGATGTTTACACTGTGCACATAAAAGATCTCTTGCTTTTTTTTTTTGAGTAGGTTATACTCTAATGTCTTCTTCTTCACAGCACAAATTCAGCCCTTAATCAAACAAAAAAAGTTTTTTAACTTTGGCAGTTTCATATTAATCTTCTTTTGCCAAATAATGTACTAAACCATAGACCAACAAGGTCGGTATTGATAAGGGCGTCTCCCCGTTTTACAGCCCGGAGGATGTGGGAAACCAATATCTGTACCATATTCATTGTAACACGCCACCAGCAGCAATTTTGGTCTCTTGTAAGAGGGACTGGATTGCTCTGTGATACAATTCCATCAACCCCTGTCTTTAAACGAAACTATAAGGCTAAAATATTTCCTTATAAACAATTTAAAGCAATGCTACCCAAATTACTAATGAGTGTACATGAAAAACTTCTTGACCCACTTGGGAAGCTATGAACATAAATGATAAAAGCTGAATATAAATCTTCTCTCTACTATTATTCTGAACATTTAACATTCTTAAAATTAAAGTGGTGATCCTAACTGACCTTTAAACACGGGATATTTTTTAACAGTATACTTAAATGTTCAGGATGTGGTTTTTTAATATAGAAATGCATTGGCTAAGGTGTATGTACAACGTTCCGGACTTCAAAGCTGCTATTTAGAGAATTGTCTCTGAGACACTGCATGTTGTTCAGTTAGTTCTCAGGGACAACAATATATATCTTTATTAAAAGTATTCTTCCAAAATTATCAGGGGAACCGCATTTTTGTTACCACTCTGAGAACAAACTAGCAAACCCCCTCTCTCCCACTCCTTAAAGAACCGTTTAACTATCAGAGTTCATGCCCCCCTGCTCTTTCCCTCGAACTTCATTGGAATTCTTTATCATTTCGTTTTGGTCGTCTAACTTGTTTATTGGCTTTCCAAACTGTGAGGATTACTCTCGTCTGGTATCTCCTTAAAGCTAGTTAGTAACTGCCTTCTCTCTGATATCGTCCTATTGATATTAGGGCGCTCAGTCTTATTATCAAACATATGCTGTTGTTTTCTAATATTCCTTCCTCTGAATATGTTCTCTGTGTATTCCCTATCTTTACACTGTCAATAATACGTATACTCAAGCCGTTGCGCAATACTGACCATTCATCATTGCCAATCAAAACGTGTTCGACTCTGTAACTTTCCTGGACTTCGGGGTGTATTCTTATTCCGCATGGTTGTTTCCCCTATTCGTACAGAATATATGACATCCCAAAATGTTTCATATCACACATATAACATTTAGAAGGGCGGCAGTGAGCCTAACGTTTGATCGTTGGGCCAGTACACGGGAATCCCGACAATGTCAAAAAACCTGTTGATGGTGGTCCATTTGAGCAAGCACATTAACCATTCATTGCTTCTCCAAGGGCGCCGTACTTACTATGTCTGACCTGTAGGTAGGGTATGTTCAATGTAAAATAAGAATTGTTCCTTAACTGACTTGCCTCTGTATAAAAAAAAATCTTAATGTTGTATCTTTGCAGAGTTCTCGATGAGTTTCCACCATGAGCTATACATCTTGCCACTTTCAGAAATAGAGAAATATTTGCTGCATATTTTTTGTTCTTACATTTAGGCCTTAAGTGACAGGGTATTTATCCTTTAGCCCCGGAATGATGCACAGTAATACCTGGTGAGGGAAGTACGTGACCAACAGAAATATCATAAATAAAAGAGAAGGATCAGGAAGTCTACTTTTTTCTCCAATTAAGTCAAAACATCGGCATTCTTCAACCATTCTGGTTAGGGGGTACACCTTCAATTCCAAACAGTTTCTAGACAGTCGTGCAGGGTAACCATTATATCCACCACAGCTTTTCCGTTTGCCAATATGGATGTAAAGTTATCGCTTAAGGGGCATATTCCTTCCATTAATAATAGACATTTTAGAATCCCTGAAAGAATTCTAATAGGGTTTCCCATGATGATTAAAACAGTCATCCAAAGCAAACGCGATGGAATATCATCATGTAATTTATATAGTCATCTAACCTCCCAATTCGACTGTTATGATCCCCACATATGTAAATGCACTGTTTCTGTTATAGGTATTACGTGTCTAACATATGACTATAGAAGGGGGATGCATCTCTACCCCATGTGGACTTTCAGTGTGGCAAAAAGCATAAAACACAACAAAACAATAATCTGACACCCTATGTTCAAAGCGCAAACCCATAATTCCTTCTATGGCTGTTTCTATCATTTAAATGTAATATGTAACATGCGGTTCCTACGTACCCATGCACCACGCAGAGAGAACGGTCGCTATGKGCGTCCTTGGAGTATGTGTCGATTTTGATAGGATCGAAGAAAGGGATCGCTGCTCTCAGATCAGCTTTCTACATTCAGATCTTTCCTTAACATTGTGATTATTTCACAATACTGACAACGGATCAGCTCCGAGAGAGATATTACCACCTACGACTGCAAACATTGAGGCGGCTTATTCTAATGCATACCCCATAAAAATGTATTAAATCACGGTTTTGGCACGTCATTGTGCACATGTTAGGCTACACATTATGAAATATATTGAGACAAATTACAGACCATAGTCTACAAGTAGCAAAATAGAACACATTTGATTGAACATGAAATGTATTTCAATATGATTGAAATAGACCTAGCCTAGTGTTTATATTTTAATACATTAATGCAGTCATCTCTGTTTTAATTTGAATAATATTTTTCTACGTCACTTGTTTGTATCAATTGCAAAGACATTGGCAACTTTGTATTTGTAGTCAACTTTGTTCTAAAGTTATCAGTGGTCACAGATAGACAGATAAACCATGTGATTTTATGTTTAGCAGAGATCTTCTGTGTATAAATTGGCACAGGAGGGCAAAAAAGTATCTAACGACTCACTTAGCTGTTCTGGTTGGTCTGAGGCAAGTGTTAGATTATAAACGTGTTCAAGTGCAACGTTAATATTGATGGTTTGGGGAATTAACTCTGAGAACCTTTGCGAAACTGGGCCCTGGTTAAGAGCATCTGCTAAATGACTCAAATGTAAATTGTAAATATTTACATACAGATCTCATATTTCTTTATTGAATATATATATATTAAATATATATATATATATATTGATGTCACTAATTAATAATTTGTACAGTTCTTTATTAAACATTTAGTTATTTGTTACATTTGACTGTGTTAAACATAGCAGTACTACTTATTTCTCTGAGAGTGAGGCAGATATATAAAAAAACATGATTATTTGTCTCTCCAAAATGAAACCATCAAGTGATAGACATGTATTTGTTTTAAACCCCATGCCATGATTAGATAGGGAAAAAACAAGTGTTTTATAATTTCTTTAAACAATGAAAGCTAATATACCAACATTTCTGAAATTGGATATATAGCGTTTTGGAAATAAACTCTTCTTATGTTTCACCATCTGAGCTCAGAGAGATGTAATGTTTGTCTCTGTTGTGTTGAAGCCCAATCAAGCAGGAGGGACCAGCCTCCYCTGTACCCAGCTGTGTGTCCATGAAGAGTGACCGGTCTATGGAACCTCCTATATATTTTAGACAGGGAGACTTTTCTACTGAACGAAGGTAAGAATAACTTCCATGGGTCGTGTGTTGTGTGTTGTGTGTTGATGTGTGGTGTAGTGTGTGCTGTGTGTGTGTGTAGTGTGTGGTGTGTGTTGATGTGTGTGTGTCGTGTTGTGTGTGTGTGTGCTGTGTGTGTGGTGTGATGTGTGTGTGGTTTGTGTGTGTGTGTGTGGATGAAAGTGACACTGTTGTCGTAAGTGGTCGTAGGATGTACTCCCTGGATAATCGTCATACATTTGTGCCACGGAACTCAACAGGGAGAAGATGCAGGAGGTCAGAGATTCTCCAGTGGTCTCAGTGTCTTCCCTAAGTCAATCAAACAGACCTTGGGCCTCCATATTTCAGTGTATGTGTCCTGTTATGTACATGTTTGTTTGTTTAACAAGTTAAAGTTTAATCTGTCATTCATTAATGTTTAAGTGGTAAAGCATTTTCTTCTCTTAAACTTATTTACCTTTATTTATTTTCAGATGGTGCTTTGAGAGAACTATTTTGACCATTCTGTGAAAGAACGAGCATGAAGCTTGAGACGTTTCAACGGCGAGGATCTTAGTCCAGAACTCCCAAAGGCTCTTGAGAGTCAGAAGCAGGATAAAGGAAGGAGTGGATGCTTGAAGATGACGAAGGCAGGAGAGCAGTGCCAGAGAGGGGGCTCTTAGAATCACTGCACATCCTAGAGGAAACAGAACCAGAAAGGAGCTTGCTGACACCACTGGAGGAAAAGTAAAAGAGCATGTCGACACCTCATGTTTGAAGTGTGTGGTGGGTTATTGGTTATATACAAAACATCTTAAAGCTTGTAGATAAAGTAGCTGCTGTAACTCGGATATGATATTGTTAGGCTCCTTAACACAAACACCTAGTGGCCTTCACAAGTTTGACTACGAATGTGTTGTGTGTGAATGAATTTAGACAGAAGACAGAGGAGAGACAGAGGAGAGACGAGAGTAGACACAAAATATGAATGATACCATAAATTTATCATTAATTGTAATTCTTAATAAGTTCTACTCACGTCAGTGTGTTAAGGCATATATAAAAAAAGGCATATTACGAGCAGTATTTATAGCAAGGCAGGTTAAGAAGAAGAGGTAGATTAGTGGATAAAGTACGGAAGCTTGGGGGCGGTAGGATAACACATTCCGTGACAACCGACAAAGTAAGCATTAAAAACAAGGAAGAGTGGGACGGTTAATATTATTAGTATCCCTGTGTTATATTTCTATCATGTGCAGCACTGATTCTTTTTTGAGCTTTTATTGATTTTGTCCAATTGGGGTGAACCTAACAAATTATGGATGTCTCGATGTTAGAAGAAGAAGTGGTGTCAATGTTCGTTATTTAGAGCGTGATTCGCTAAACATAGGAAACCCAACACTTCTCAAATAAGGATCCTACACGAGAGAAACTGCTTGATCAGGTGCAGCAGAGGGATTGGAACAGGAGAGGTCAATATGGTTTGTTTGTAGGAGGAATGGATACAGGTTGAGCTAGACAGATTTGAGACAAACAACCAGGAAACAAGCAAGACCAGAGCTGCAATTAAATGTTAACGTTGATCATATTCAATTTAATGTCTGGACAATGAGCTCAAACTGGATGGCAGGAACTGTGTGTACAATAAGCGGAGTTCGCGTTCTCGTTTCATTGGTGTAGTTATAATCTGTTAATAGTTCGCTTTGTTTGTCATAGAACTGTGTTGGCATTTTGGTACTGTGTTGAAGTGGATAAAAGGCAACAAGAGTGATATTGTTGTCTAATGTGTGGTATTTTTCATTCCTCTTTTCTGGGAAGCTGAATTGGGTTGTATATCGTGAAATGGGGTTGGTTTAGATAACCACACTTTGGAGGTTGAGAGTTTCTTTTCTCTCTCTTAGTCATTTTCTTCTTCTCAATGTTGAAATCAAATGATTTCATCAAGAATCTCCAACTTGCTAATCGACATGAGTGTACCCAATAGTTTTCTTGTTTAATCGTTTGATGCTTCTGGTATTTTGTGAATGTTTTCCTCTTAGCGTGTCCCCCTTCTTTTATTCCGAGTAAGTGAGACTATTATCGTTTTGGTTTGACTGTCGCATAGTTTAACTCATTCAGTGGGATTGTTCTGCTTGACTCATATACTTCTCATGTCTTATAGTGGAAATTTTCTGGGCTTTTTCCCTGTTTCTTGCTCTCCTCTGGTATAACTATCCCGCCCTACAACAGCTGCAATTATTGATGCCTTCAGTCTTTGTTTTGTGTGGTGTGACTCATGGTGTGTGGAGCAGAGGCTTACTGAGGTTCTCAATGACCACATACAGAGGTGTATACTTTTCTGGATAGATATTTCATGAGATCTGATATTTCTGGCCCAGCAGTATCATCTTCATCACATTAAAGACTATCGTACGATATTGATGCGGGCTTCTATACCTCACTTTGTGTTGCCTATATCTCCATTTTCCAGTTTTCTGTGGTTGGACTTTCTCTTGCAATGTTCCTGGAATGGTATGACATGTGGGCGTTTTAATCATATATTATATTTATTTGAGATGTGGTAGCTATTGTTCCCAGACTCTGACTTGATGGATTGTATCCATCTGACTCCTTTTGCTCGGTCTTTGTTGTTTTGTGTGGTCCTTTTTACCAGATCAGAAGTGAATGAAAAGTAATTCTTTGTTTGGAATAGAAGAGTACAGCCGTCCACACTGGAATTAATATGTGTAGCATTTCTTGTCTACTAGGGTGTGTAATACTGGGGTGTTCTATCTCAATTCAGTGCTTTGTTAATATAGCTTGGCAGATCTGTATTGGTTTGCTGATTTGTACAGTAAGGTACCTGAACTTTAGTAGTTGCTTGTGACGGTTTTTGATTTGATTGTCAATTGAATAGCCTTCAGTGTGTTGTACTTTCTGTGATTTTTATCTATACGCTCTTTGAATTATGAAGGGAATTGTGGCTTGTACCAG
>NW_019949697.1:8999-10267 GCF_002910315.2 Salvelinus sp. IW2-2015 | reverse complement strand
GTGCGTGCGTGCGTGCGTGCGTGCGTGCGTGCGTGTGTGTGTGAGAAAGTTCTTATTATGAAGAGAAAGTTCTGGAAGTGTACTGGCCTGTCTCCAGTGCTCCCAGGCAGCTAGCCAGTGATCCTTGTATTGTGAGCTGTAGGACAGGGAAGAGATGGCATTACTGAGGGATTGGGCTGGGAGACAGACCGGAACAGACTGGATCTACACCACAAACCCGTAGGGGAGAAGGTGGGAGGGAAAGTGAGAGGGAAGGGGATCTTGGAGTTGGGAGAAGGGAGTGATCGGTGTGAGCTTTGGGAATCAGTAAGACTCAATCCCCCCAAAGTCTTTAGAGTGAGTAGAGAAGAGGAAGAGGGTGTTTTCGCCCTGTGCTACTCACCTCTACTCCTCTCTCCTTCTGGGTAGTGTGGTGTGGCCTTGAGAAGCTAATATGGCTGCCCAGTCTGTTGGTGTGTGTCACTTTAGATGAGGGTAATGGTGCAACCTGGACTCAGGGGTAGACGTAACATAGTAAAGTACATCCAGGACACACCAATACCTTTCATATGGTATTTCTTAGTTTGTGGATGTCCGTCATCCACTTTGTATGATATGCTACGAATTACAATTAGTATGATATGTTACGAATTTGCAAAACGAATGATATGTTACGAATTCCAATTTGTTGTGGCTAACATTAGCTAGGTAGCTAGGTTGCTTAGGGTTAGGGGTTAAAGTTAGTGTTAAGGTTAGGGTTAGGAGTTAGGGTTAAGGTTAGGGAACGGGTCAGTTAACAAGCTAAGTAGTTACAAAGTGGCGAAAAAGTAGTAAGTAGTTGCAAAGATGCTAAAATGCAAAAGTTGTCAGTGATGAGATTTGAACACGCAACCTTTGGGTTGCAAAACATTCGCATTATACGCCCACCCATCCATCTACACCAACCAACATACTCTCCTGGATTTACCGTTACTTTGCTGCGTTTAGTCTATGATACCAGGCTGGATAGTGGGATGGGAAGGGATGACTCATACAGGGTTATCAGTCTTAGTGGGTGGGGGGTGTTTAGGTAAGTATTAACACCCCCCACCTCCTCCGTGCGTTATGCCTACACAAGGCCTTCCAGCAGGTTTTTACCCAGGAGCCTTTGCAGAAGCTACCTGTAGTAACAGGACGTACTGTATGATCCACCCAGCTTAATTAATTACACATGCCAGAGAGAATCTCTCTCTCTCTCTCTCTCTCTCTCTCTCTCTCTCTCTCTCTCTCTCTCTCTCTCTCTCTCTCTC
>NW_019949697.1:7604-8759 GCF_002910315.2 Salvelinus sp. IW2-2015 | reverse complement strand
ATTAAAAGGCAGAGGAACACTTTATTCCCCCTCTATCCCAAACACATGATGTATCTCTCTGATCTGTACACCTCCTCCCTTCTCTCTCCCTCCTTCTTCCTCCATCCATCCATCCATGCCTCCCTCTCTCCATCCCTCGGGGTAGTGGAATGCCTCTTCCTGCTCTCTCTCAGGTCAGGGGTTCAGCTGCAGGGGGTTTGGTTTGTGTTTGTGTTTCTAACTCGTCAGGGCAGGCCTCTGCACGGGAAGCTTTTCTGCTCTGCCAGATACACTTAAAGGGGTGTGTGTGTGCGCTGCGTCTTCTGTCTCACAGCTCTAATGAAAGACTCTAGTCTAGGATAGATTTATGCCCGTGTCTCTCCCTTTGACCTCCTATTACTGCAGCTATATACACCCATTACAGGATATGACATTACAGCACCGTAGTATTCTACACCGCACTGCTTTGTGTATGTGTGTGTGTGTGTGTGTGTGTGTGTGTGTTTATTTGTGTGTTTGTGCATGGATGCTTGTGTAACTGTTTAAAAGTGACCGGTCCCCCCGCCAACCCTTGTTCACCTTCAAGCTCTTTCTGCAAACTCTCTATCTCTTCCACTCCTGGAGGTATGCTGTAGAGAGAGGGGCAGTGATAGCTAGTAGAGGGTGATTCATGGTTAGAGAAGTGTATGAGGCGTCTGCTGTGGGATGAAGTCAATGAGCTGTACAGTCTGGAGGAAACTCAATCTGTGCCTGAAGACCCTTAAAGACCTTCTAATGCACTCAGCACAGCATAGGAGCAGCTACTACACCTGTTCTGTTATGGAGGGAGGGAGACTACTGGCCACACATGACTGTCTTCACACAGACAGAGAAAGAGGGAAACAATGGGGCTCACACAGATCTAACTGTAGGGCCACGGGGGAGGGGATGGGGGTGAGGAAGAAGGGTATGGATGGGTGAAGAGAGAGCCAAGGTAAGGGGGAGGAGATGGGAGGAGAGTGGAGGAGATGGGTGGAGAGGGCGAGGGAGGAGTGAAGGAAGAGGGCAGGCAGAGGTTTAGGCGTTTACTACCTGTAAATGTCAGGTAGGGTGGAAGCCACTGGCTAGCAATATCTGGATGTACAACTATGTGTGTGTGTGTGCGTGTGTGTGTGTGTGTGTGTGTGTGTGTGTGTG
>NW_019949697.1:0-6187 GCF_002910315.2 Salvelinus sp. IW2-2015 | reverse complement strand
TCGTTCCCTTCACCATCACTTAATCTCTTGTTTACCTTTCTCTGCCCTCTCCTCCTTCTCCTCCCTCATCCCAGGTGCCACGTGATGATGGTGGAATCAGCCTCTGAGACCACTCGAACTACGCCTCCAATCAGAACGGAGTCAGCAGCCTCAGCAACGAACCATCACATTAACGGACGGCGGGGGAGGGAGAGAAGGCGGGTCCAACGGGGACACCAATGGGGAGATCAGCCCAGTGGACCTACTGCACCTCCAGCAGCAACAGGTGTGTGTGTGTATCTTTGTGTTGGCGCATGCTTGCGTGTGTGTGCATATGTGTGTGTGTGCACTTCATGCTCATTTGTTTGTGCATATGGGCTTGCAGGTGTCTGTGTGTGGTTGTGCAACATCCACTTGTGCCATGTAATGGACATGTACTCTGAAAAAAATATATAAACACCACATGTAAAGTGTTCGTCCCATGTTTTATGACCTGAAATAAAAATCCCAGAAATGTTCCAAATGCACAGGAAGCTTATTTCTTACAAATGTGTTTACATCCTGTTAGTGAGCATTTGTCCTTAGCCAATAGAATCCATCCACCTGACAGGTGAGGCATATCGAGAATCTGATTAAACGGCATGATCATTACACAGGTGCACCTTGTACTGGGGACAATAAAAGGCCACTCTAAAATGTGCGGTTTTGTCACATAACAGAAAGTCACAGATGTCTCAAGTTTTGAGGGAGTGTGCAATTCACATACTGATCGTCTGAGACCAGCCACCTGGACAGCTGATGAAACTGTGGGTTTGCACAACCAATGAATTTCTGTCAGAAACTGTCTCAGAGAAGCTCATCTGCGTGTTCCTCGTCCTCACCAGGGTCTTGACCTGATTGCAGTTTGGCGTCGTAACCAAATGCTCACCTTCAATGGCCACTGGCACGCTGGAGAAATGTGCTCTTCACGGTTTCAACTGTTCCCGGGCAGATGGCAGTATGTGGGCGAGTGGTTTGCCAACGTCAACATTGTGAACAGAGTGCCCCATGGTGGCGGTGGGGTTATGGTATGGGCAGGCATAAACTACGGATTTTGCATTTTATCGATGGCAATTTGAATGCACAGAGATACCGTGACGAGATCTTGAGGCCCATTGTGCCATTCATCTGCCGCCATCACCTCATGTTTCTGCATGATAATGCACGGCCCCATGTTGCAAGGATCTGTACACAATTCCTGGAAGCTGAAAATGTCCCAGTTCTTCCATGGCCTCATACTCACCAGACATGCCACCCATTGAGCATGTTTGGGATGCTCTGGATTGACGTGTACGATAGCGTGCTCCAGTTCCCGCCAATATCCAGCAACTTCGCACAGCCATTAAAGAGGAGTGGGACAACATTCCACAAGCCACAATCAACATCCTGATCAACTCTATGCGAAGGAGATGTGTTATGCTGCATGAGGAAAATGGTGGTCACATCAGATACTGACTGGTTTTCTGATCCACTCCCCTACCTTTTTTAAGGTGTTTGTGGCCAACAGATGCATATCTGTATTCCTAGTCATGTGAAATCCATAGATATAGAATAGAATCCATGTGAAATTAGGGTCTAATGAATGTATTTCAATTGACTGATTTCCTTATGAACTGTAACTCAGTAAAATCTTTGAAATTGTTGCATGTTGCGATTGTATTATTGTTCAGTGTAGATTGTTTAGGAACACTATGTATGTAGTTTACATTATGTAATGCAGACAAACTGTGCTATCTTACAGTCTCACACGCAACCTGTTGAGAAGACGTGCTGACATGTTAAGATGTCAATGACAAAGCACATGCATGTTATTACATTCAGATCCCTGTAAACCCTTAACTACATGAGAAACAGCATCATCTTTCCTTGTACTTCTGTGAAATGTATTCGCTTTCTTTTCCCAGTCTTACATGACTCATACATACTGGAGAAATGACTTGTCTGTATGTGTGTGTGTGTGTGTGTGTGTGTGTGTGTGTGTTGTTGTGTGTGTGTGTGTGTTGTGTGTGTGTGTGTGTGTGTGTGTGTGATGGTTGTGGCGTACGCTCGTGTGTGTGTGTGTGTGGAATGTGTGTTGATGTGCTGCTTGAGGGTTCACTATGTACTATAACTAAAAAAATACACTATTTATCATGTCTCATGATCTAAAAACTCATCTGTGACGTCGTGTGTTTGTTCGACACCCTCTGTGCTAGTGTTTTCATTTCTACGGTTCTGGCTGACACGTCAGCGTGATGTGGCCAGTGTTTGAGACTGTGTTAGTTCCCGCGCCGGTGCGTCAGTGTCTCCCCTCCTCGGCCCACTGTCATCAGAGGAGAATTTCTAGTGTGTTTCCCTGGAGTAAGTTCTTACTAGGCATGAAAAATCCCAACACCTTTACGCAGTTTGACATCCCATATCCCGATCCCCAAATTCCTGCCTCTCTGACTCTCTAGTGCTGTGCCAGACTGAGGTGACATAACACATCACACACCACACACACACACACACACACACACACACACACACACACAACAGGCACACACACACACACACACACACACAACCCACACACACACTACACACACACACACACACGACACACACACACACCACAAATTGGCCAAGCGAAGAAGCCTAAAGTTACGAACAGCATTTATTGTACATTAAGTTTTGAAGCTGAAGGCCTAACTATATGTAAAGAGAGCTCAGACAACTCATAGTAGCTGGAATTATAATGAGTGATTATGTTAATGAATGAGGAAAGATCTGACTTCTCCACTCTTCCCCTTTCCCTTTCTAACCATTCACAAAACCTCCCTCCTTTTTCCTGCACTGCATCTTGCCTCTGTTTGCTCTGGAACCTCCAGCCTCTGGACCACACACTGCACCCAAGTAGCACTTTTATTCTGTGGCCCTACGTCTCTCTCCTGTGTTTGCTTGCACCTGTGTGTGTCGCGTGCATCTGTGTGCGTTGTGTCGGTGCCACAGTGGCATTTTCCTCCTTAAGATGCCTTTCCAACCTCAAACATACACCACCTGTTTGCGCCTATTCCACTTTACTCTGTCTTCCTCTCTTCACGCCCTGCTGCTGCTTGATGGAAGAGGAGCTCAACCTCTCCTCTAGTTCCTGCCTGGCTGTCTAGTCAAGTTCCCAGATACTCTATTGTATACTGTAATCCTCCTCCAACATGGTTGTCACTTCTCTGATCCTTCTTTCTTTCCCTCTCTTTCTCTCACGTGTGTTAGAGTAGAGGATAGTGATCTTGTTCAAGTGTGTCTCCTGTCATCTCCCCCCCCCCGCACCACCCCCCTCCAGCCCAGATCTGAGTTCCGTGCCAGTGAGAATTGCAGTGTCCTTTGATATCACGGCTATAGTAAAATACCTACCTGTTCTCCCGCCCTTTCTCTCTCACACGCATTCTCTCACTTTCCATTTTTCTCCTTCCCTTTCATTTATTCTCCTCATCCACCTGAAGTGCATAGCAGTGTAGGTGGTCAAATAACCTGCCAAGACGCACTGGACCCGAGAGGAACCATGGTGCCTCTACACACACACGACACACACATGATACACACGCACACACACTGAGATACACACATACGCTCAGACACACAGTGCTCTTCACAGGGCGGTGTTGTTAGAACACAAAGCCGTTTTCCCCTGGGCCCCTTGGGAGCCTGGGAGAAATCACAGCCATCTCCAGCCGTCAAACCACTCCACCGGCCTCTCTCTCCTTTCTCCTCTCTCTCTCTTCTCTCTCTGGTCCGAGCTGCAGGGTAAAGTGAGGGAGGAGTAGTGAGAGGAGTGGAAGTGTAAAAGTGTTGGGTGTGTGTGTGAGAGAAAGAGAGAGAGGGGGAGAGAGAGGCCCTACAGGTAGATAGATGTAACAGAAGGTGAGAGAGATGGACGGGTAGAGGTGGAGGGAGATTGGGGGATAGAGAAAGAGGGGGATGGGGGATGGAGGGAGGGGTGTATTGCTGAGACGTGTCAGAAAAGGGCGCCTGGGCCTCCCTGAGGAATGTGCCCTGTCTGCCTTCCCAGAAAGAACAGAATGAAAGAAAAAGAGAGAGAGAGGACAGAGGAGAGAGGCAGAGGGGGGAAGACCAGTTCTGCTTCCCCACCCTGAGACCAGAGGGAGACACAAACCTAACTGTATCCTATACCAAGAAAGAACAGAGTGAGAGAAAAGAGAGAGAGAAAAAAAAGAAAGAAAGAAAGTGAGCGAGTGTGAGAGGGGGAACCAGGAGTGAAAAAAAGTGGAGCCCTCTAAGAATCCCAGCCTCTTCTTTCACAAAGCCAGGATTCCACCCAGCCTCTTCTTTCACAAAGCCAGGATTCCACCCAGCCTCTTCTTTCACAAAGCCAGGATTCCACCCAGCTCTTCTTTCACATAGCCAGGATTCCACCCAGCCTCTTTCTCTGGCGTCTCCATCTACTGCTCTCTGCCCCTGACAGACGACCTCTCGAGAAACAGCATGACATGCTTTCTCTCTCTGAGGGTGAGAAGCGGAGGAGGGGAGAGTTGCATCCACAGGACTGGATGTTAAATTGTGCATAGCAGGTTACAAACATCACCAGGCAAATCCCTACCAAACCTCAAGCCCTCTGTGTGTTGTGCATGTTGTGTGTGTGTGTGTGTGTGTGTGGTGGTGTGTTGTTGTGTTGGTGTGTTGTGTGTGTGTGGGTGTGGTTGTGTGTGTGTTGTGTGGTGTGTGTGTGTGTGTGTGTGGTGGTGTGTGTGTGTGTGTGTGTGTGTTGTGGTGTTTGTGTGTGTTTGACGAGAACCAGGTGCCTCCTCGCTTTCTTTCGTTTTTTCCCTCTGTCTGTGTTTGTGAATGTAGGCTTCAAGGGAATGGAAACAGTAGACTTTAGAACCATCTAACTGTGACTGTAAATCGCCACATTGTGCATCACTGGCAGGATTTCCCAAAACTGTCTGAATCCCAACAACTGGCTGAATGACCATGAACTCGGCATGCATTAAGAAGCAGCATTTGCTGATGTCAAACCATATATGAAAACATGATACATATTTTGAAAGCTGAGAAACAGCCCTTTCAAATGATATGACATACAATAGCACCACATTAATCAAATGGTAATCAGTCAAGAAAAAACACCTGTGATAATGTGTATAAGGAAAGACATACAAGTAATAAAATATTATTAAATCAAGAACGTTATTGAAGGAAAACATTGTCTCATTCAAACCTGAAAACAGAGTGCAAGTTACATTGAAAATGGAATGACAAAATATTAAAGAATAAGGCATATAATGACAGTAACTGGCTTTACAACTTCAATGCCATTTGAACATACTGTACATACACTAGGCCTGAGCCTAATACACTAGGCCTGTAGCCTAATACACTGATGCCAACCTACCTGAGCCTAATACACGAGCCTGTAGCCTAATACACTATGCCGACAGCCTAATCACAGGCCTAGCCTAATACACTAGGCCTGTAGCCTATACACTAGGCCTGTAGCCTAATACACTATCCCTACAGCCTAATAACTAGCCTGTAGCCTAATACACTATGCTAGCCTATACACTAGCCTGTAGCCTAATACACTAGGCCTACAGCCTATACACTTGCTACAGCTAATACACTAGGCCTGTAGCCTAATACACTAGCCTTAGCCTAATACACTAGCCTGTAGCCTAATACACGGCCCTGTAGCCTAATACACTTAGCCTATAGCCTATTAACACTATCCTAGTAGCCAATACACTAGGCCTGTAGCCTAATACCACTAGCCTGTGCCTAATACACTAGGCCTTAGCCTAATACACTAGCCTGTAGCCTAATACACTAGCCTGTACTAACACTAGGCCGTAGCCTAATACACTATCCTAGCCTAATACACTAGGCCGTAGCCTAATACACTAGGCCTGTAGCCTATACACTATGCCCTACAGCCTAATACACTAGGCCTGTAGCCTAAACATAGCCTGTAGCCTAATACACTAGCTGAGCCTAATTACACTATGCCTACAGCCTAATACACTAGCCTGTAGCCTAATACACCTATGCCTGTAGCCTAATACACTAGGGCCTGTAGCCTAATACCACTAGGCCTGTAGCCTAATACACTAGCCTGTAGCCTAAACACTATGCCTACAGCCTAATACACTAGGCCTGTAGCCTAATACACTATGCCTGTAGCCTAATACACTAGGCC
>NW_019949696.1:16920-22865 GCF_002910315.2 Salvelinus sp. IW2-2015 | reverse complement strand
TGCGTCACTACCGACCAGTCTATTCTCCTTTGGCCTCCTTTCCCTTCCAGTTCTCTGCTGCCATATGACTGGAAAAATTGCGAAAAAATCACGTTGAGCTGGGCCTCATATCTCCCACGCAAGCCTATTTAAACATCAAGCTGTCATAGCAGCATCACAAGATCATTGCACCTGTATATAGCTTAGTGCTGTAATCATGCCCATCCAAATCTACCTCATCCCCATTATTGTTATTTATTTTTTTGCTCCTTTGCACCCCAGTATCTCAACTTGGCCGCATTCATACTTCTGGCACATCTATCACTCCAGTGTTTAATTGCTTACTATTGTATTATAAATGCCACTATGGACTATTTATTTGCCTTCCCACAGTCCTAATCTATCATTTGCACACATACTGCATATAACATAAACACCTGTTAATACGATCTTATTTTCCTATTGTGTTACTTATGACTGTACATTTGTTTTAATGTGTAACTCTGTGTTGTTTGTCCTCACTGCTTTGCTTTATCTTGGCCAAGGTTGCCCAGTTTTAAATGAGACTTGAATTCTCAACCAAATCCCTGGACTTTACCTGGTTAATAAAGGTGAAATAAACATTTTAAACTGTCACTCTATGATCATCTGGCTGGCCTGTTGAGTGACACCAGTATGGGATAACACGACACAAACTGGATCAACTATGGATATGTGGGCTTTATGAGTAGACCATTGTTATTGTGCACAGTAATCTTTTTTGGTGTATTTTGTGCTGCTTTTTAGTGAATGCCCTAGATGGAGATGTTTTTTGCTATAAAGGAGAACAGCAACTTGCCTGATAAGACCTCTTCATTGCATAAGTAAATGAAGAAACTGTACATTAATGCACATATTAACTGCATTACAATCATCGATATGGTCCATTTGGCATCCTCCTTTCCAAGTCGTGTCCTGTGTTTGCCCTAGTATATGACTGTGTGGCTGGGGGTCTGTCTGTGTTCTATTTTACGACTTTCATAGGTCCTCTGTCCTCGCTATCTCTGTCTGATATACACACAACACTTCATTCTGTGCGCTAATATACTCGTGACAGTATACTCATATTCTGAATGTCATAAGCACATTATGAGCAGTGTCCTACTTTTTTTAACCTAGCAACACACTTTTGTAGTGTGTGGGTGTTGTTGAGATTGTAGTTTTGAGTGTGACCTTGCAGAGAGTCTGGCCAGATGGAGTCCTGTCCTACTGAGAGGGCTCTACTCAGTATGAGTCTGGAGCCCGGCCCTGGGGAGGGTGGAGACAGCTGGACTGAACTGTTGGCTTAAATGGGGTCATGGATCAGAGCAGAACCCAGGATCGGTATGGCAGACCCCACTATCCCCAACTTCATCACTGTAGCACTCTCCTAACAGTTTTTAACTTGAGCCCCCACTAATTTCACTCCAAGTACCCAAGTGATAGTTCAATATGGTCCCGACTAGAAATCTTGTTGAGAAGTTTCCATCACTTTGCTTGTACAGAAGAACTATGTGTTACTGGTAATGTTTGTGTCTTTGTGTTGTGCAGTTCTGGGAGGTGATCAGTGATGAACATGGCATCAGCCCTACAGGGAACTATGAGGGCGACTCCCCACTGCAGCTGGAGAGGATCAGTGTCTACTACAATGAGGCCTCATGTGAGTCTGATACTGGAACTAAACATCTACACAAGGCCAAAAACAACACAACACTAAAAGCCCTGTTGCTCAATACTTGTAATGACCTGTTTCAGTTGAACACTCTCTCACTCTTTGGGGTTTATCTAGACTTGAGAATATCCACTTTAATCCTATTGTACTGAACTTGACTGTGATATACAGTAGTATTTATTAGGGCGTTGCAGGTAACAACAACATCTGCTGTCTCTCCCCAGCCTCTAAGTACGTCCCCAGGGCCATCCTAGTAGACCTGGAGCCAGGAACTATGGACAGTGTTCGCTCTGGGACCTACGGACAACTCTTCAGACCAGACAACTTCATCTTCGGTCAGTATCTCTCTATCCAATGTGGGTTAAATATGGCCACAGTGCTCAGTGATAGCATTAGAAGAGTGGCTGTTACTGCCTAACCACAATCTGCCATTTACAGTCTCTGCTGTAATAATCACTAACAACATAAATAGTTTGATGTAATATTTCCATTAAAGACATTTGCTTTTATTTACTTACAGTAAATGCTCCCAAATGTCATTAAAACGATGGAAATGTGTAGCTCCTGTACAAATGCAGCGTTGATAACTGCTGAAGCTCTATCTTGAAGTGTGTTGTTGCCCTATAGGTCAGAGTGGAGCTGGTAACAACTGGGCTAAGGGTCACTACACAGAGGGGGCAGAGCTGGTGGACTCAGTCCTGGARGTAGTCAGGAAGGAATGTGAGAACTGTGACTGTCTCCAGGGCTTCCAGCTCACCCACTCCCTGGGAGGGGGCACAGGCTCTGGCATGGGGACCCTGCTCATCAGCAAGATCCGGGAAGAGTACCCTGACCGCATCATGAACACCTTCAGCGTGGTGCCCTCCCCTAAAGTATCAGACACAGTGGTGGAGCCCTACAATGCCACCCTGTCCATCCATCAGCTGCTGGAGAACACAGACGAAACCTACTGCATTGACAACGAGGCGCTTTACGACATCTGCTTCCGCACGCTCAAGCTCCCCACGCCCACCTACGGAGACCTCAACCACCTGGTGTCGGCCACRATGAGCGGTGTTACTACCTCCTTCCGCTTCCCCGGCCAGCTCAATGCTGACCTCCGCAAACTGGCTGTCAARATGGTGCCCTTCCCCCGTCTGCACTTCTTCATGCCTGGCTTCGCCCCCCTCACGGCGCGTGGCAGTGCGTGCTACAATGCACTGTCTGTGCCRGAGCTCACCCAGCAGTTGTTTGACGCCAAGAACATGATGGCCGCTTGCGACCCGCGTCACGGACGCTACRTGACCGTGGCCATGGTGTTCCGTGGTCAGATGTCCATGAAGGAGGTGGACGAACAGATGTTGGCCATCCAGAGTAAGAACAGCAGCTACTTTGTCGAATGGATCCCCAACAACGTCAAAGTGGCCGTCTGTAACATCCCGCCCCGCGGTCTCAAGATGTCCGCCACCTTCATCGGGAACAACACYGCCATCCAGGAGCTGTTCAAGCGCATCTCCGAGCAGTTCACRGCCATGTTTCGCCGCAAGGCTTTCCTGCACTGGTACACCGGAGAGGGCATGGARGAGATGGAGTTCACCGAGGCAGAGAGCAACATGAACGACCTGGTGTCAGAGTACCAGCAGTACCAGGACGCCACCACRGAGGAGGAGGGAGAGATGTATGAAGACGATGAGGAAGAGTCAGAGAGCCAGGCCCAGTGAACACCTTGGAAAAAGAGCCAAGCTTGTGTAAACCCAGCCGACAGAGCTTTGTCTATGTGTAGCAGGGTTATTATCTGCCTCATGTACACTGTACTGTATAACACTCCCTTCCTATATCCCCCTCCCTGCTCTCACTGTGTCTTTGCTAACTGTTAGCCCCACTTCCCTTAGCCTTCTGACCAACTCATGGCCTCCTGTTGATTTATCCTGTTGATAAAAACCTCCCAGACAGACCACTAAGTTGAATGGGTGAAATAAAGTGTCTCATAAACTGATGACGAATAGCCCTTAATTTCTTATAATAAACATSTTCAAGCRTACTTTGTAATMAGCTTTTTCTGACTTGTTMGGGYWWWTWYAKKWMYAWWAWWWTWWWKSKCCWRRTMMTTTMSRWKKKRMMMMTRKYGGMTTRSMGAAGTTGTTTTTAGTGGAAACGGGGACAGTGTATTGCAGTACAATGACTAGGGGTCTTTCTTCTAGAAAAATAGGATAAAGCAGAGCRTTGTTGAACTTGGACTCCYCTGCATGACTGTCCCATGTGGAGGTGACCTAGATGCTGGATAAAAATACTGGATCTCAGTCCCCTGGAGGTTGAGGCACACCTTGGGCAGCATGGGTGGAGTCTGGATAGAACAGGCTGTGAGGAGCTAAGATGGTGGATGATCTACAACAAGTGTCAAACTGATTCTACAGAGGGGTTGCGTGTCTGAGTTTTTGCTCCTCACTTGGACTTAAGGTCACTGACTAGTAAGGAACTCCCCTCATCTGGTTGTCTAGGTCTTAATTGAAAGGAAAAATCAGCAGACACTAGGGCTAGGCCCTCCATGGAATGAGTTTGACACTGCTGATCTACAAGATAGCCTGCTGAAGGCCTTCCAATTACATACTTATCTACATGGTCTTAAACATGTAGGCAATCATGGTCCTGGAGGGTCACATCACTTCATGTTTTGGATTTAACCGACCTGGAAGACCAGGTGTGTTGAGTTGAGGCAATCACTGAACTGATCAATTAGTTTAGATGGTCAGGTGTGGTGCCTTGTTGGAACAAAATCTAGTCGCTTACCCCTGTTCTAAAAGGAGGCAGGAATTCTAGTGCATATGGTTAGAGCCAATTGATTTGAAGGACAAGGAGGAACAGGTAAAATGTGGAGAGTGCCACGAATATGACACGTTCAAAAACAAATCAACAATCCCAAGAAAACACCTGCATTTCTTGAAGAAACAGGAGAAGTGGTTAGAGAGATGGAGGCTGTTTGTGCTCTCATACAATGTATGTGGCCAGTCGGCTGGGTGAATCACATGCTGGCGATGCCTCGGCACTTAGAGCCTGTGGCAAGGGTCCTTGAGCAGAGCAGCTCTTTATACAGTGTCACAGAACACACAGTATAAACACTGGTAAAAGAAACTGTAGTATATACCTTAGTAATTGATGTAGTGTTTTTGCATATTGTAGTATACTTTAGTATTTACTGTAGTGTTTTTGCAGACTGTATTATACTGTAGTATTTACTATAGTGTATTTGTTTTATAATTGGCATAGAAGTGGAGGCTTTCACCTTCAGGAAACCTTTTGGAGAAATACTAATATAGCACATTTTCCATAACCTGTAAATAGGATTGGGAGTCTGAACGGACAGCTCAGAGCTTCTGCTCTCTTCTATAACCTGTAGGGAATACAATATATGGTTTATACTTGGCATGTAGGTTTCTCACTTATGGCTGGCACAAATTGCGATATGGAGGAGAGGAATGAGCAGGGTGTATGCAAATTAAATACTGTAGTATTTACTGTAGTGAAAAATGGTAGTGTTTTTGTGGACATTACTGTAGTATTTACTACAGTTTTTTTTCTGATAATACTGTAGTATTTACTATAGTATTCTACAGTATACTACAACATTCTATAGTAAGTACTACACATGATCAAGGGACACGGGTGTAGTATATTATTATACAGTTTACTATAGAATTCTATGTAGTATTCTATAGTAAACTGTAGTATTTTCTCATGTGGGAAGCATAGAGATGAGGAAGGCCTGTTGACTGTAGGGAGAGGCCTAGTGAGTCAGTGTCTCACTTGCAGCCAAGCTGTAGAGGAAAGAGACATATACAGCTCACAGCACAGACCAGCTAGGCTGATGCACTGGATCACGACACACAGAACGTACGGAGGGGCCAATCAAATCAAAGTTTATTTGTCACGTGCGCCGAATAGAACAGGTTTAGACCTTACAGTGAAATGCTTACTTACAAGCCCTTAAACAGCAGTGCAGTAAAGTAAAAATAGGTATTCGGTAAACAATAGATAAATAAAAAATAACTGTAAAAAATAACAGTAGCGAGACTATATACAGTTGAAGTCGGAAGTTTACATACACTTAGGTTGGAGTCATTAAAACTTGTTTTTCAACCACTCCACAAATTTCTTGTTATCAAACTATAGTTTTGGCAAGTCGGTTAGGACATCTACGTTGTGCATGACACAAGTCATTTTCCAACAATTGTTTACAGACAGATTATTTCAATTATAATTCACTGTATCACAATTCCAGTGGGTCAGAAGTTTACATACA
>NW_019949696.1:13716-15372 GCF_002910315.2 Salvelinus sp. IW2-2015 | reverse complement strand
ATTTGATTACCTGTTCAGGAGTCTTATGGCTTGGGGGTAAAAACTGTTATGGCTTGGGGGTAAAAAACATTTTTGTCCCAGACTTGGCACTCCGGTACTGCTTGCCATGTGGTAGTAGAGAGAACAGTCTATGACTGGGGTGGCTGTGGTCTTTGACAGTTTTCAGGGCCTTCCTCTGACACCGCCTGGTATAGAGGTCCTGGATGGCAGCTTAGCCTCAGCAATGTACTGGGCCTTACGCACTACCTTCTGTAGTGCCTTGCGGCCGGAGGCCGAACAATTGCCATACCAGGCAGTGATGCAACTAGTCAGGATGCTCTCGATGTTGCAGCTGTAGAACCTTTTGAGGATGTGAGGACCCATGCCAAATATTTTTAGTTTCCTGAGGGGGAATAGGCTTTGTCGTGCCCTCTTCACGACTGTCTTGGTGTGTTTGGACCATTCTAGTTTGTTGGTGATGTGGACAACAAGGAACTTGAAGCTCTCAACCTGCTCCACTACAGCCCCGTCGATGAGAATGGGGGCGTGCTCRGTCCTCCTTTTCCTGTAGTCCACAATCATCTCCTTAGTCTTGGTTACGTTGAGGGATAGGTTGATATTCTGGCACCAACCGGCCAGGTCTCTGACCTCCTCCCTATAGGCTGTCTTGTTGGTGATCAGGCCTCCACTGTCTGCAAACTTAATGATGGTGTTGGAGTCGTGCCTGGCCATGCAGTTGTGGGTGAACAGGGAGTACAGGAGGGGACTGAGCACGCACCCTGAGGGGCTCCAGTGTTGAGGATCAGCGTGGCAGATGTGTTGCTACCTACCCTCACCACCTGGGGGCGGCCCGTCAGGAAGTGCAGGATCCAGTTGCAGAAGGAGGTGTTTAGTCCCAGGATCCTTAGCTTAGTGATGAGCTTTGAGGGCACTATGGTGTTGAATGCTAAGCTGTAGTCAATGAATATCATTCACACGTATGTGTTCCTTTTATCCAGGTGGGAAAGGGCAGTGTGGAGTGCAATAGAGATTGCATAATCTGTGGATCTGTTTGGTCGGTATGTAAATTGGAGTGGGTCTAGGGTTTCTGGGATAATGGTGTTGATGTGAGCCAATACCAGCCTTTCGAAGCACTTCATGGCTACGGACGTGAGTGCTACGAGTCTGTAGTCATTTAGGCAGGTTACCTTTGTGTTCTTGGGCACAGAGACTATGGTGGTCTGCTTGAAACATTTTGGTATTACAGAATCAGTAAGGGATAGGTTGAAAATGTCAGTAAAGGCACCTGCCAGTTGGTCAGCGCATGTCTGGATCACACGTCCTGGTAATCCGTCTGGCCCAGCAGCCTTGTGAATATTGACCTGTTTTAAGGTCTTACTCATGTTGGCTGCGGAGAGCCTGATCACACAGTCGTCCGGAACACCTGATGCTCTCATGCATGACTCAGTGTTGCTTGCCTCGAAGCGAGCATAGAAGTGATTTAGCTCATCTGGTAGGCACGTATCACTGGACAGCTCCCTTCGTAGTCTGCAATAGTTACTTCCGGCGCCGACCGAGATGGCCGCCTCGCTTCGTGTTCCTTTACTCATCTCATATGTATATACTGTACTCTATCATCTACTGCATCTTGCCATCTTTATGTAATACATGTATCACTAGCCACTTTAAACTATGCCA
>NW_019949696.1:5097-12993 GCF_002910315.2 Salvelinus sp. IW2-2015 | reverse complement strand
GTGGGCTTCCACAAGGGCTTTGTGAAGGTAACTTTTCAGTTTATATTTTACCCCTTCGCAGCGATTATCAGAAAGCACAGCATTGATTCCCAATGCTACGCAGTTGATTGTTTACAAACTTTACATTTCTGTGTCACCTGAGGATTTTAGCTCCACTGATAAATTAGACTATTACTGACTTAAATACGTGGATGACTCAAAACTTCCTCGCAGATAAAAATGCAACGAACCGAGGTAGCTTTGTGACTTTTCAGGCAGCCACAACTGCAGCAGAGACGATGAGAAACCTTGGCTGCACATTTTAATTCACGCAAAATAAAGATTAAACCCAAGTACACAAAAACCCCTAGGTGTTATTTAGAATCAATTTCAAATCACACATTAGGAATGTGACGCAAATAGATTTTAATCACCTGAGGAAATTGCCAAGGTGCGGGCCATTTCGTTTCTCAGGTCGGAATACAGAGAGAGTCTTGATTAAGCGAGAGCTTGACTAATGTAATGCTTCCTTGTGCTGGTCCACCAAAGAAAGCCATTGGTCAAACTGTAAAACATACAGAATTCTGAAGTCACGGCTACTGACCAAGACCAGATGGAGAACACACATTGACACCAGTTTGAAGGTTCTCTGCAACTGGCTGCCTGTGAGCGTTTATAAACTAAATGTTAAGATTATTATATTGGGCCTCCCGAGTGCGCACGGTCCTAAGGCACTACATGCTTGAGGCGGTCACTACAGATGCTGGGTTCAATGCCACGCGCAGCCGCCGCCGCCCTGCGCAGCAAAAACCCAGTCGGAACTTATTCCGTCCCCGACTCCTCCCCCCATTGCCCCCCCCCCCCCCGCTGCCCCCCCCCCCCCCCCCCCGCTCCCCCCCCCCTGTTGGCCCCCCCCCCGCCGTCCCCCCCCCGCCCCCCCCCCCCCCCCCCCCCCCCCCCCCTCGCCAGTGACCTTCCCCCCCCCGCCACCCCCTTGCCCCCCCCCTGTCCCCCCCCCCCGAACACCCCCCCCCCATTCGCCCCCCCCCCCCCCCCGCCCCCCAGCCGCTCCCCCCCAATGTGTCGCAGCCGGTCACCGGGAGCCTGAAACAATAAGCCACCAATGTTGCGGGAAGTTGCGTCCGGCTTGTCGATCCCAGCGTCTGTTGGGCCCGGTTCCTGCAGAGTGCCTACGCAGTTTAGGTGTTCCGACACTTGCGATCTCAATAAGGCAGGTCGGAAGCAGGCGGAGGTTGCGGGATGCTGTAATCAGGACGGAATGATCCAAGCATCTTGTCGGTACAACAAATGTTGGGAATAGGTTAGAGAATTTGATCAGAAGTTGTTGATAACCTTGCATGTCTTAATCAATGTTTTGTGAGGTTCCGTGAGGTATGGTCCAGGGTCTGCACTCAAGATATTAAAACAGATTTTTTTTTAACTTTACACTCAAGAGATGAAGCTGAGACTAACAGTAGAGGTTGTCTAAAACACGTACTCAGACTGCAATGAAGCCCTTCTCCTGAGTCCTGTACGGGAGTTGGCAGTGGATGGGACAAGACTGTAACCAGCAATGTGACTAATCACGAAATTGGGGAGAAAAAATATTATTATGGTTTTATAATCGATTCCACAATTGTGGCACATCATAAATATCAGACATGCATTTTAAGTTATGTACCCCGAGTAGTCCCTCAGGTCCCCTGGCAGCGGCCTTTATAACTATCCCAAAGCCTAGGACCTAGAGAGGCCATGGAGAGACAGCTTTAAGTTACTATGCCCCCAGCCTCTGAAATAGCCTGGTCAGAGAACCTGAGGGGGACCAAGAGGCATGGAGAGACAGCCTTTAGTTACTAATGGAGCCGCCTTAGCTTATATACCCCAGCCCTGAGCCTAGAATAGCCTGCCAGAGACCTTGAGAGGACCAAGAGACATGGAGAGACATCTTTAGTTACTATCGCCCCAGCATTTTAGTTACCTATGCCCCATCCTTTAGTTATATGAACCCGCGCAGCCTTTAGTTATGCTTGCCCCGTCTTTAGTTACTATGCCCCCAGCCTTAGTTACTATGGCCCCCCAGTACAGCCGCTTTGTTACTATGGCCCCCAGCCTTTTTACTATGCCCCCCGCTCTGTAGTACATGCAGCTCTAAGACTAGCCCACGCAGAGAACGCTGAGGGGGACCAAGAGACATGGAGAACAGCTTAGTTACTATGGCCCCCAGCCTTTAGTTACTATGCCCCATTCTCTAGAATAGGCCTGCCAGAGGAACCTGAGGGGGACCAAGAGACAGTGGAGAGACAGCCTTTAGTTACTATGCCCCCACCTCTAGCGAATAGCCTACGCGAAAGAACCTGAGGGGGACCAAAGAGACATGGAGAGACAGCCTTTAGCTACTATGCCGCCCAGCCCCTTTAGTTTACTATGCCGCCAGCTCGAGAAATAGGCCTTGCAGAGAACCGTGAGGGGGACCAAGAGACAGTGGAGAGAAGCAGCCTTTAGTTACTATGCCCCAGCCTTTAGTACTATGCCCCCAGCCTCTAGAATAGGCCTGCAGAGAACCTGAGGGAGGACCTAAGAGACTGGAGAGACAGGCTTTAAGTTACTATGGGCCCCAGGCCTTTAGTTACTATGCCTCCAGGCATTTAGTACTATAGCCCCCAGCTCTTTGGTTACTATAGCCCCAGCCTTTAGTTACTATGCCCCCAGACTCTAGAATAGCCTGTCCAGAGAACCTGAGGGGGACCAAGAGACATGGAGAGACAGCGCTTTAGTTACATGCCCGCCAGCCTTTAGTTACTATCGGCCCAGCCTCTGTAAGGCCGGAGGAGAGTGGAGAGGGGGCAAGAGAACGAAAGAGAGCTGATGAGCCAAAGAGGCCAGAGAAGGAGAGACCAGCCTTTAAGTACTATGCCCCAGCCTGTTTAGTTACTATTCACGCAGCCTTTTAGCAGCCAGCCTTTAGTGACTAGATGAGCCCCACCTTTAGTAGTATGCAGCCTAGTAAAGCGCTCTGGATACTACCGACCAAGGGCCGAAATGCTGAGAGAGAGCCTTAGTACTATGCCCACCTAGTACTGCCGCGACTTATAGTACTAGTCAGCTTGTAGTTATGCAGCCTTAGCACTATTCGCCCCAGCTGTCTAGCTACCTGGCCATCTGGTAGCTGCAGAGAACCTGGGAGGTGCAAGAGGACATGGAGGAGAATGGAGGCTAGCTACTATGCCGCCTATAGTAAGTTACTATGTCCAGCCCACCTTTACGATTACATGTCCCCAGCTTTGAGTATTACTAATGCCCTCAGCCTTTAGTGTCACTTGCCGGCCCGCCCTTTATGTTACTGATGGGTCGCACCTTAATATGCTAATGCTCGCTGTCCTGGTCTTACTAGCCTCTAGGTTAACTGTAGGGGTCCATTGGATTCCAAGAGAACTACTCTCTAGCCCTTCGTATGTCTCGACTTAGTATGCTAGTCCAGCTTTAGTAATGCCAGCCTTGAATGCCGCTAGCTTATATTCCCCCGCCTTGAACCAGAGAACACTATGAAACTAGTTTTAAAGATCTTTTGGCTGCTTTTCGTCAAGGTGCGTTTTAGTCGTTGTCAGTTGGTGTCATTCATTAGTTTTTTTTATCTTATATTATGTGTGGTAATAATTTCAGCTTTTATAATCATATTATTCTTCTGTGAAGCACATGTGTGCATTCAATGTCTGAAAATTGCGTATAATAAAGCTGTGATTTGATTTGATAACATGATTGAATACACCGACACACAGCACACGCAGCATCGACCCACACAACACACACGTAATCTTCATATCGCACCAGCAGCACTTGACACGCACACACCACCACTTAACCAGTCTTGTACAACAAACCATGCATGCACAGCAACACGACTTACAGCACTACACGACACAGACCACACACCACACACACACACACACTGAACGCTCACACAACATAGTGCTGGTTCACTGAAGAATCATTCAACCCAATCTTTTGCGCAGCAGATGTGTCCATGGACAAAATAGCTGGGGTAAAGCACAGTTTGTTATGGTATAGTTATAGTTAATAAGCAGAAAGCTATCCTATGGCCGTCAGCACGTACGCCACACACTCAGAAAAACCTCGCTATTGGCCAATCAGGACGTCTCCACCACACTGCAGAAAACGCATTCTACTGGCCAGTGCAGCAGGTCTCGCACCGCACTCAGAAAGACCAATGTCTACTGGCCAGTCAGCCACGTCTCACCCACTCAGAAAACCATCCTATGTGCCAGTCAGCCAAATCTGCCACACACTCAGAAAACCATTTCCTATTGGCCAGGTCAGCACGTCGCCGACACACTGCAGAAAACGCATCGCTATTGGCCAGTCACAGTCGCCACACATTCAGAAACCATGCCTATTGGGCCAGTTAGCACGTCTCGCACACAGCTCAAGAAAACCCATCCTACTGGTAGAGAAAACCTCGTGTGAAACACAAGGCAAGCATTTTCTCCACTCTGTAGTTAAATTAAATCGAGTTGATGGTAGGGCGTTATCCTGGACAGACTACTGGACTATTGAGTACTAAGAGTCCACAGACCACTACACAGCCCTGGATATCCCCTCCAGCAGACCACATAACACTAGCTCACCTCTCTCCCTCATGCTAGCTCGATTCAGGGTAGGTTCATTCGTCTTCTATATTTGCATGAAGTGGAGAAGCGTACTGAGACATAGGCAACGACGTTCTGATGCGATCAGAGCTCCTGAGCATCGAACGTGGAGCCTGGCGACTATGCGTTCTTCTGCTCCCCTCTCTTCCAATATACAAAAGCACGATATTACTTGAATGGAATTCATAGATGATGAGGAGAGACCTAGAGAGCCACAGACGGAGAGAGCCATCGGAAGACTCGAGGAGGAGGAGAGAGGTAGAGATAGGGGAGAGGAGGAGAGAGAGAGAGAGAGAGAGAGAGAGAGAGAGAGAGAGAGAGAGAGAGAGAGAGACTGTGAGGGCGGGAAAGTGAGAGGAACGAGGGAAAAGGATGGATGCAGAATAATCTAACAGCAGCAGGAGACAAATCCACCACTATCAATTTTCAAAAAACCCTACGCAGACAAAGCTACGCCAGAGATATATATTGCATGCGTCTGCTTCTCTCTCTCTCTCATCTCTCCTGCCTCCTCTTCCTCTCTCTCTCTCTCTCTCCTCTCTTTCTCTCTCTCTTCTCTCTCTCTCTCTCTCTCTTTCTCTCTCCTCCTGCTCTCTCTCTTCGGTCTCTCTCTCTCTCTTCTTCGTCTCTCCTCTCTCTGCTCTCTCGGTCTCTCTCTTCGATCCTCTCTCTCCGCTGACGGCTCGCCTACTCGTCCTCTCTCCACTCGGTCTCTCCTCGCCGTCTCTCTCCTTCTTCTCTCCTCTTCTCTCCTCCTCTTCGCTCCGCCGTCGTTCTCTCTCTCTCTCTCTCTCTCTCTCTCTCCTGCCCCCTCTCTCTCTCTTCATCTCTCTGCCTCTCGTCGTCGTCCGTCTCTCCTTCTTCTCCTCTCTCCTACTTTTCATCCTCTCTTCTCGTCTCTCTCTCTCTTCTCTCTCTCTCTCTTATCTCTCTCTCCCTCTGTGCTGTATCCTTTTCTTCCCGCTCTCTCTCTATTACCGTGGAACTCTTTAGTGGAATCAGTCACCAGTCTGGCATGGAGCAAACTGAACTAAAATGGCTAGCAGGGAGGGCTGAGTTACAAAGAGATGGTGTACAGAAATAAACAATTATTTTTATTTTTGCAGCCGCTGAAAAATGTGTAGACACATCGACAGTATTAATTTGTTTATAGTTAATTGTGAAAACGAAACTTGTGGCGAATTAGATTATAAATACATACAAGAAAAAACCCCTTTGAGTTTTCTGATAATCTGATATCTGTTATATCTGTTATCGGATATTCTGTTCTCTGTGTATCTGATACGCTGTTACCTGTTACCTGTTATCTAATACCTGTGTACCTGTTACCTGTGTGTGTTTTTCCTGATGTGTGGTATGCTGTTATCTGTTATTCTGATATCTGAATGCTGTTATCTGTTATCTGTTTATCTAGTTATCTGATATCGTGTATGCTGTTATACTGATATCTGTTATCTGTTTCTGTTACGCTGTTACGTTACCTGTTACCTGTTACCTGTTATCTGATACCTGTTACGCTGTTTACCTGTTGTGTGTTTCTGCTGAGTGGTGTGGTATCTGTATTTTTATCTGTTATTTCGTGATAATCTGTTATCTGTTATATGATATATGATATATGTTGATCTGTTATATGGTTATCTGGATACCTGTTATCTGTTATCTGTGATATATGTTATATGTTATCTGATTATATGTTACGCACTTATTCTGTTTATCTGTTATCGATATCTGTTTCGGTTATTATGGTTACCTGATATCTGATATCTGTTATCTGATTATATCGTTTAATGCTGTTATATTTTTGTGTGTTATCTGTAATGTTGGTGTTATCTGTTATCTGTTGTGTGTTATCTGTTAGCTGTTGTGTGTTGTCTGTTACCTGTTGTCTATTGTCTGTTGTCTGTTGTCTGTTGTCTGTTATATGGTATCTGTTATCTGTTGTGTGTTATCTGTTATCTGTTATCTGATATCTGTTATCTGTTATATGATATTTTTTATCTGTTATCTGTTGTGTGTTATCTGATATTTGTTATCTGTTATCTGTTATCTGATACAGTTGAAGTGGAAGTTTACATACACCTTAGCTAAATACATTTAAATTCAGTTTTTCACTAATCCTGACATTTAATCCAAGTAAAAATTCCCTGTTTTAGGTCAGTTAGGATCACCACTTTATTTTAAGAATGTGAAATGTCAGAATAATAGTAGAGAGAATGATTGTGTAGTGATCCGGCGCTGACAGAGATGGCCCTGAATGAAATTCATTGGACTCTATGTAAATTAGAAACCACATATCCTGAGGCTGCATTCATTGTAGCTGGGGATTTTAACAAGGCTAATCTGAAAACAAGACTCCCTAAATTTCGGGAAAATCTGACCACGACTCCATTTTGTTGCTCCCAGCCTATAGACAGAAACTAAAACAGGAAACGCCCGTGCTCGGGTCTGCTCAACGCTGGTCCGACCAATCTGATTCCACGCTTCAAGATTGCTTCGATCACGTGRACTGGGATATGTTCCGCATTGCGGCGAACAACAACATTGACGAATACGCTGATTCGGTGAGGGAGTTTATTAGCAAGTGCATCGGTGATGTYGTACCCACAGCRWCTATTAAAACCTTCCCYAACCAGAAACYGTGGATTGATGGCAGCATTCGTGCAAAACTGAAAGCACGAACCACTGCTTTTAACCAGGGCAAGGCGACCGGAAACATGACCGAATACAAACAGTGTGGCTAYTCCCTCCGCAAGGCAATCAAACAAGCAAAGCATCAGTATAGAGACAAAGTAGAGTCGCAATTCAACGGCTAAGACACGAGAGGTATGTGGCAGGGTCTACAGTCAATCACGGTCTACTAAAAGAAAACCATCCACGTCACGGTCACCGACATCTTGCTCCCGGACAAGCTGAACACCTTCTTTGCCAACTTTGAGGATAATACAGTGCCACCGTTGTGGCCCGCTAACAAGAACTGCGCCCCCCCCCCTCTCCTTCTCCGTGGCCGACGTGAGTTAAACATTTAAACGTGTTAACCCTCGCAAGGCTGCTGGCCAGCTGGCTGCAGACCAGCTGGCTGGTGTGTTTACGGACATATTCAATTGCTCTCTATCCCAGTCTGCTGTTCCCACATGCTTCAAGATGGCCACCATTGTTCCTGTTCCCAAGAAAGCTAAGGTAACTGTGCTAAAAGACTATTGCCACATAGTACTCACTTCCATCATCATGAAGTGCTTTCTTCACCACAGACAGC
>NW_019949696.1:0-1283 GCF_002910315.2 Salvelinus sp. IW2-2015 | reverse complement strand
ATTCATAACTTTTGTGAAACATCACGCCAGAGTTGATAATATGGCAAATAGAAATCAAAACTGGATAGTGTTCAGAGATAGGGGAGCTGAAATGTGGGACAAAAAATAACAAAAAGAACATGTAAAATATACGGTGTCCATAAAATGCACACTACTGTTCAAAAGTTTGGGGTCACTTAAATGTCCTTGTTTTTGTCCATTTAAAATGACATCAAATTGATCCGAAATAGAGTGTAGACATTAATGTTATAAATGACTATTGTAGCTGGAAACGTCTTAATTTTTTTAATGGAATATCTACATAGGCGTACAGAGGCCCATTATCAGCAACCATCACTCCTGTGTTCCAATTGCACGTTGTTAGCTAATCCAAGTTTTTATAATTTTAAAAGCCTAATTGAAAAACCCTTTTGCAATTATGTTAGCACAGCTGAAAACTGTTGTTCTGATTTAAAAAAGCAATAAAACTGTCCTTCTTTAGACTAGTTGAGTATCTGGAGCATCAGAATAGAGGGAGTGGGAGGCCCCGGTGCACAACTGACCAAGTGGACAAGTACATTAGTGTCTAGTTTGATGAACAGACACCTCAAGTCCTCAACTGGCAGCTTCATTAAATAGTACCCGCAAAACACCAGTCTCAACGTCAACAGTGAATAGGTGACTCCGGGACCCTGGACTTCTCGGCAGACTTGCAAAGAAAAATCCATATCTCAGACTGGCCAATAAAGATTAAGATGGGCAAAATAACACAGACACTGGACAGAGGAACTCTGCCTAGAAGCCAGCATCCCGGAGTCACCTCTTCACTGTTGTTTTGCAGGTACTATTTAATAAAGCTGCCAGTTGAGGCCTTGTTTCGTCTGTTTCTCAAACTAGACACTCTCTAATGTACTTGTCCTCTTGCTCAGTTGTGCACCGGGGCCTCCCACTTTCTTTTCTGGTTAGAGCCAGTTTGCGCTGTTCTGTGACGAGAGTAGTACACAGCGTTGTATGAGATCTTCAGTTTCTTGGCAATTTCTGGCATGGAATAGCCTTCATTTCTCAGAACAAGAATAGACTGACAAGTTTCAGAAGAAAGGTCTTTGTTTCTGGCCATTTTGAGCCTGTAATCAAACCCACAATTGCTGATTCTCCAAATACTCAAGTCTAAATGGAGTGTAACTTTGCTGTGCTGTGCTTCTCTGAGCATGTCCTATGGATCATTTTGATTGAGACCACACTAAATAGCCTATAGGCGCACATTATTACACCCAGCAAAAAGTCAGAGATGAGGGGCGACATTG
>NW_019949695.1:13986-19563 GCF_002910315.2 Salvelinus sp. IW2-2015 | reverse complement strand
TAATCATAAAGGGATAGACGTGGTAAGAGGATAGAGGGATGGAAGGGGTAAGAGGATAGACGGGGTAAAAGGATAGAGGGGGTAAGGGGATATAAAGAGGGATGGAAGGGGTATAGAGGATAGAAGGGGGTAAGGGAACGTTTAGAGGGATGGGAAGGGGTAAGAGGATAGAGGACAGAGGGATGGAAGGGGTAAGAGGGATGGAGGGGGTAAGAGGATAGAGGGGGTAAGAGGACAGAGGGGGTAAGAGGATAGAGGGATGGAAGGGGTAAGMGGATAGACGACAGAGGGGCTAAGAGGATAGAGGGATGGAAGGGGTAAGAGGATAGAGGGATAGATATAGTGTATAGGGATAAATAGGGAGAGAATTGGTGAGAGGAATTGATGCTCACCTACCAAGTTAGTTAACTTCACTACCATCATATTGACATGAAGTCACCAACTATAACATGCAGTTAGTTAGATCTGTGGGTTTCATTAGGGTGCATCCAGCCGTCACCCTGACCTCTGCCCTCTGCCAGTAGCTGTGTAAGCGTGTCTCGACCACCTGGTGGCAGCCTCATTCTGTCCTCCTGACCTCTCAGCACCAGACAATGGTTACAGATCAACCAATCAGACACCAGGGGCAGATCTCTGGACTTTGCATCATAAATCACTACTCAATATTATTTGTAGATCAGTCAGTCACAATTTACCCACTATGCATCACGGTTTTGATGCTCTCGAACACTGATATTTTCTCTGCAGATAGGTCTACCACTGGTGATGTCATCAGTGAAGTCATCACTAGATACTGGTAATGATGTCATCACTAGATACTGGTAATGATGTCACCTGTGAAGTCATAACTAGATACTGGCAATTATGTCATTACTAGATAATGGTAATGATGTCACCTGTGAAGTCATCACTAGATACTGGTAATGATATCACCTGTGAAGACCTCACTAGATACTGGTAATGATGTCACCACTAGATACCGGTAATGATGTCACCASTAGATACTGGTAATGCTGTCACCAGTGAAGTCATCACTAGATACTGGTAATGATATCACCAGTGAAGTCATCACTAGATACTGGTAATGATATCACCAGTGAAGTCATCACTAGAATACTGGTAATGATGTCATCACAGATACTGGTAATATGTCACCACTAGATTACTGTAATGATGTCAACTGTGAAGTCATCACTAGACACTGGTACTGATGTCACCAGTGAAGTCATCATTAGATACTGGTATGATGTCACCCAGTGAAGTCATCACTAGATACTGGTATGTGCCAGTGAAGTCACCACTAGATACTGGTAATGATGTCACCGCTAGAATACTGGTAATGAATGTCACCAGTAAGTCATCACTAGATACTGGTAATGATGTCAACACTAGATACTGGTAATGATGTCATCACGATGATATGGTAATGATTCATCTAGATACTGGTAATGATGTACCAGTAAGAGTCATCACTAGATACTGGTAATGATGTCGAATACACTAGATACTGTAATGATGTCATCACGAGATACTGGTAATGATGTCTACTGATACTGAAGATACCGTAAAGTCATCACTAGATACTTGGTAATGATGTCAAACACTAGATACTGGTAATGATGTCATCACGAGATACTGGTAATGATGTCAACACTAGATACTGGTAATGATGTCACCAGTAAAGTCATCACTAGATACTGGTAATGAAGTCTCACTAGATAAGGGTAATATGTCACCAGTGAAGTCATCACTAGATAAGGGTAATGATGTCACCGCTAGATACTGGTAATGATGTCACAGTGAAGTCAGCACTAGATACTGGTAATGATGTCATTACTAGATACTGGTAATGATGTCACCAGTAAAGTATCACAGATAACTGTAATGATGTCAAACACTAGATACTGGTAATGATGTCATCACGAGATACTGGTAATGATGTCAACACTAGATACTGGTAATGATGTCACCAGTAAAGTCATCACTAGATACTGGTAATGAACAATACTAGATACTGGTAATGATGTCACCAGTGAAGTCATCACTAGATAAGTGGTAAGTGATGTCCCAGTGAAGTCATCAACTAGATAGGGTAATGATGTCACCAGTGAAGTCATCACTAGATACTGGTAATGATGTCATCACTAGATACTGGTAATGATGTCACCTAGTGAAGTCATCATAGATACTGGTAATGATGTCATCACTAGATACTGGTAATTGATGTTCATCACTAGAACTGGTAATGATGATCACCAGTAAAGTATCACTAGGATACTGGTAATGAGTCATCACTAGATACTGGTAATGATGTCACCAGTAAAGTCATCACAGATACTGGTAATGCATGTCACCAGTGGAAGTCCATCACTAGATACTTGGTAATGATGTCACCAGTTAAAGTCATCAACTAGATTCTGGTTAAAAATCCTATCAGTTTAAACTAGAGATGTAGATGGATGCGTCTCAATCCACCGGTCCGATTGTCGCGTCTCAATCCATCGGGTCGATGTCGCCTTAATAACTGTGTATAACTTACACAAGAACTGTTATTATGTATAACTGTAATAACTATAACCGTAATAATAACTGTAATAACTATCAACCTTAATAACTGTAATAACTATAACCGTAATAACTGTTAATAACGCGATAACCGTAATAGTAACTGTAATAACTATAACCTTTAATAATAACTGTAATATAATATACTAGGTCGTAATAATACACTATTTATAACTTGTGCATAACCTAGCTTTTTCAAGGCAGAAATTTGCATGCTTGTAGCTCTAAATCTCCAAAAAGGTTTTGGGGATACTGTAAAGTCCATGGAGAAAAAGAGCACCTCCTCCCAGACTGCCCCACTGCACGAGCTAGGTAACACGGTCCACCACCGATAAATCCATGATAATCGAAAACTTCAACAAGCATTTCTCAACGGGCTGGCCATCGCCCCTGCTCCACCTGGCTACTCCAACCTCGCCAACCAGCTCCGCCCCCCCCCAGACTACTCGCCCAGCCCCCCAGCCTTCCCCTTTACCCAAATCCAGATATGCAGATGTCCTGAAAGAGCTGCAAAACCTGGACCCAGTACAAAGTCAGCTGGGCGCTGACAATCTGGACCCTCTATGTTCTGAAACTATTCCGCCGCCATTGTTGCAACCCCTATTACCAGCCTTCAACCTGTTCTTTCATATCATCTGAGATTCCCCAAGGATTGGAAAGCTGCCGCGGTATCCCCCTCTCCAAAGGGGAGACACCCTGGAATCCAAACTGGTTACAGACCCCCATATTCGATCCTGCCCTGCCTATCTAAGGTTCTTCGAAAGCCAAGTTAATAAAACAGAATCACCGACCATCTCGAATCCCGCACCGTTACCTTCTTCCCCTGTGCAATACGCGTTTCCGAGCCGGTCACGGGTTGCACCTCAGCCAGTTCAAGGTATAAAATTGATATCATAACCGCCATCGATAAAAGACAGTACGTGCAGCCGTCTTCATCGACCTGGCTAAAGGCTTTCGACTGTCAATCACCAATATTCTTATCGGCAGACTCAGTATCTGCGTTTTTCTGATGACTGCCTTGCCTGGTTCACCAAACTACTTTGCAGACAGAGTTCAAGTGTGTCAAATCGGAGGGCAATGTTGTCCGGACCTCTGGCAGTCTCTATGGGGTACCACAGGGTTCAAGTTCTCTGGGCCGTCTCTTTTCCTCTGTATATTATCATGAGTTACTCTTTGTGCGGCGTATTCCCCTGATCCACCTCTACGCAAGACGACACCATCTGTATACATCTGGCCCCTTCCTCTTGACACTGTGCTATCTAACCTCCAAATAAGTCTTCAATGCATACAACATCCTCCGTGGCCTCCAACTGCTCTTAAACGCTAGTAAAACCAAATGCAACTGCTTTTCAACCGTTCGCGTGCCCGCACCCGCCCGCGCCGCTTAGCATCACGCACCCTGGACGGTTCCGACTAGAATATGTGGCATCTATAATACCTAGGTGTCTGGCTAGACTGTAAACTCTCCTTCCAGACTCATATTAAACATCTCCATCCAAAATCAATCAAGAATCGGATTTCTATTTCGCAACAAAGCCTCCTTCACGTCATACACGCGCCAAGCACTTACCCTAGTAAAACTGACTATCCTACCGATCCTCGACTTCGGCGATGTCATCTACAAAATAGCTTCCAATACTCTACTCAGCAAACTAGATGCAGTCTATCACAGTGCCATCCATTTTGTCACCAAAGCCCCATATATACCCACCACTGCGACCTGTATGCTCTAGTCGCCAGACCCACTGGCTCCAGGTCATCTATAAGTCTATGCTAGGTAAAGCTCCCCATTATCTTAGTTCACTGGTCACGATAACAACACCCACCCGYAGCACGCGCTCCAGCAGGTRTATCTCACTGRTCATCCCAAAAGCCAACACCTCATTTGGCCGCCTTTCCTTCCAGTTCTCTGCTGCCTGTGACTGGAACGAATTGCAAAAATCGCTGAAGTTGGAGACTTTTATCTCCCTCACCAACTTTAAACCAACTTTAAATCTGAGCAGCTAACCGATCGCTGCAGCTGTACATAGTCCATCTGTAAACAGCCCACCCAATTTACCTACCTCATCCCCTTACTGTTTTTATTTATTTACTTTTGCACACCAGTAGCTCTACTTGCACATGATCATCTGATGATTTATCACTCCAGTGTTAATCTGCTAAATTGTAATTATTCGCTCCTATGGCCTATTTATTGCCTACCTCCTCATGCCTTTTGCACACAATGTATATAGACTTTCTTTTTTTCTACTGTGTCATTGACTTGTTTATTGTTTATTCCATGTGTAACTCTGTGTTGTTGTTATTGTCACACTGCTWTGCTTTATCTTGGCCAGGTCGCAGTTGTAAATGAGAACTTGTTCTCAACTGGCCCACCTGGTTAAATAAAGGTGAAATAAAAAAACAAATAACCTTACTAACTGTTATAACTGTGTATAACCTTAATAATAACTGTTATAACTGTATAATAACAGTAGAATGTTATGACAAGGTTATACACAGTTATATGAGTTCTGAACCTTTTCTCAGTGGACTACACTGCTCTAGAGGTCTGCTTCTATGGGGAAATATTTCCACATCCACAGCTTATCATTGGCCCGAGGCTCTGAGTGACACCTGGGCTGGCCAATGAGGGGGCCTCTCTAGACTCGGCTGCCCCGCCTCTCTGTGAAATGCTGATCTCTCATTTCCTGACACAGCAGTTGTATTTAACATGGCCACTTGCCCCCTCCCCCCCCCTTGACCTCTCTCACACACACACACACTAACAGACACATTCATAGAAACACTTACAAATGCCTGAGCTTTCCACAGCATAAATACAGGTGAAGAGGGTATTGTATGGGTACAGATAGTGATTAGATCTACTAGGGTCACTAGGGAAGTAAAACACACAGTACTCACAAGATGTCAACTCGGTTTTTATTTCAAAATAATGTTTTCCCACAGGCAGGATGGAACCCAGAGAGGTTCTAGAAGCCTCAGAGTTATAGAACAGAAGCCCCACTTGTT
>NW_019949695.1:9286-13059 GCF_002910315.2 Salvelinus sp. IW2-2015 | reverse complement strand
ATTGTTATTGCTATGCTGCTCTGACAGACAATCACAGGTGGACCCATATGGCTTCTGGAAGCCACGAGTTCTAGACAATCCAGTTGGTGAACGCCAGAGGTTCTGGAGCCAGAGTTCAGAATCAAGTCTCACTGACAGACAACCAGGGTGGAACCCAGAGGTTTCTGGAAGCAGGTTCTAGGCAACCAGGGTGGAACCAGAAGGTTCTGAAGCCAGAGTTCTAGAACAAGTCTGCACTGACAGACAACCAGGGTGGGAAACCCAGAGGTTTCTGGAACCAGAGTTCATAGACAACCAGGGTGGAACCCAGAGGTTCTGGAAGCCAGAGTTCTAGAAACCAGGGTGGAACCCAGAGGTTTGGAAGCCAGAGTTCTAGAACAGTCTGCTCTGACAGACAACCAGGTGGAACCCAGAGGTTCTGGAAGCCAGAGTTCTAGACAGTCTTGCTCTGCCAGACAACCAGGGTGGAACCAGAGGTTCTGGAAGCCAGAGTTCTAGAACAGTCTGCCTGACAGACAACCAGGGTGGAACCCAGAGGTTCTGGAAGCCAAGAGTTCTAGACAACAGTCTGCTCTGACAGACAGACCAGGGTGGAACCCAGAGGTTCTGGAAGCCAGAAGTTCTAGAACAGTCTGCTCTGACAGACACCAGGGTGGAACCAGAGGTTCTGGAAGCCAGAGTTCTAGAACAGTCTGCTCTGACAGACAACCAGGGTGAACCAGAGGTTCTGGAAGCCAGAGTTCTAGAAACAGTCTGCTCTGACGAGCAACCAGGGTGGAACCCAGAGGTTCTGGAAGCCAGAGTTCTAAGAACAGTCCTGCCTGACAGACAACCAGGGTGAACCAGAGGTTTCCGGAAGCCAGAATGTTCTAGAAGCAGTCCTGCTCTGCACCAGACAACCAGGGTGCACCCAGAGGTTCTGGAAGCCAGAGTTCTAGCACAGCTGACGCAAGGTGCCAGGGTCGGGCGAGTTCCTGACAGGTTGTTACACACTCACAGGACTCCAAATTACAACACAATGTAGATGGCTGCGATTCGACAACTTCTACATTCTGTTTAAAAAAGTTCAAATATTCACCATGGCACACCTCAGTCGGTCCAAAAGGTCACTTGGTGATGTCAATAGGGAGCCTAAGTCTGACCCTTTGGTCTCTGAGGTCAGAGGTGGAAGGTCCTTAATTTACAGCCGATGTCATCACCCGAAAAGAGCCACGGCGGTCAAGAGGGTTGTTGTTTAGAAAGGAACTGGAGAGCCATCACCATGGTGACCTCATGAGGCTGGTTGGTGACCATGTGACTCACCACTTGCAGAGGACAGAATACTTGCGGCCTTTTTATAAACCATGTCATTCAATTTGTCTTTTAGGGAAAGAAGGAGAGACGAGATGACACGCTACTGTAAGGAGAGTGTGGACGGGTTTGGCTGCTGGTTATCTTTGCTACGATCAAGTGCAACAAAAATCAAGCAGTTTTACAACAATCCTGGAAAAATATCCTCCGTTTTCCATGGTACTGGTTTTGGGAGGATGCAGAAAGACACCCCGCGACTTTTTTCGCCATTTCTCCTTCTCCTTTGACCGACTCCGCTTCACGCCTCAGCTCCTGCAGACAGAAACAAATATACCACGATGTCATACATGATTCATAAAGGGACAGGAAGTACCCGTGGAGGTACGATGTTTCCATTCCGATGGTTCCATGGCCAAGGAAGAGATTATAACGCTAGCTGGGATTAGTCAGTATCACCAGTATCCACTGTCTCCGAGCAGACAGACACACCAGTGATGTGGTTAGAGGTGCCGCAGGGGAAGACCGCTTGCATATCATTTGCAGAATGCAGAGTAAATGGAAGCAATTATGATGATATACCATTCACTTATTTCCGCTCCACGGCATTACCAGAGCCATCCTCCCAGCCTGCCTTCTGTACATACTGATGGGGGAGAACATCACACATTTCTATGCAAGTCCACAACCAACACAATGTTAGTGTACACAACCAGTCAGGTTTAAAGCTAAGGTTTAAACAGTGCTCCAACACTTAGTTCGTTTACAGCACACAGAGCACTGGTTAAAGCCACCACGAGAGGTTAATCCCCCCCAAATTATTTTGAATAGATATCTATGCCAGCACACACTGGTTAAGAGCCACCACAGAGGTTAAATCCCCCAACATTATTGAAGATATCTATCACACCACATCACAGCCCAGTCAAAAAGTTTGCCCAACATCTGCCTTCAGGGTTTTCTTTATTTTTACTATTTTCTACCTTTAGAATAATAGTGAAGACATCAACAGATGAAATAACAACATATGGAATCATGTAGTAACAAAAAGTTAAATAAATCAAAATGGTATTTTATATTTAGGAATTCTTCGAAGTAGCCACCCTTTGGCCCTTGACCAGATTTGCACACTCTTGGCGTTCTCTCACAGCTTCATGGATTAGTCACCTGGAATGCATTTTCAATTACCAGGTGTGCGCCTTGTTAAAAAAAAAAGTTAATTTGTGAATTTCTTTAATTTCTTAAATGGGTTTGAGCATCAGTTTTGTTGTGAAAAGGTGGGGGTGGTATACAGACGATAGCTATTTATAAAAGACCAAGGCATTTATGGCAAGAACCGCTCAATAAGCAAAGAGAAATGACAGTCATCATTACTTTAAGACTGCAAGGTCAGTCCATAGTGGAAAATGTCAAGAGCTTGTGTAGTTTCTTTAAGTGCAGTTGCAAAAACCATTCAGCGCTATAATCTGTGTTTTCCTGGCCCCGTTTTCTTCCATTTAAAGGGGTATAACAGATTCATTTTCCATGGCTTCCTCAAGGCTGTGACCAGGCTTTAGACATAGTTTCAAAGGCTTTTATTTGAAAAATGAGGCGGATTTTTCAAAAGTAGTCCAGGTGTTCCTCGTGGATTAGTTCCTGCGCGCGAGAGGGGTAGCTCGAACATTTTCTTTCTCTCTTTTGTATTGAATAGGTTTTTACGGTCGCATTGAAATATTTCGAGTATGTTTTGTAAAAACAACCTGAGGAGATTGATTTATAAAAGACATTTGACAATGTTTCTACGAACCTTACGGATACTTTTGGAGATTGTCGCGAAACGGAAAAACGAGGCTTGGTTTTCCTGAACATAACGGCGGCAACCCGAAATGGGCGTTGTTTTTTTGTTATAAAAAGTAATATTTATCGAGCAAAAATACATTTTGTTGTGCTACGTGGGAGTCTCGTGAGTGCAAACCATCCGAAGGATGTTCAAAGGTAAGCGATTCATTTTATTGCTATTACTGACTTTCGGTTACCATGATAATTGGGGCTCAGTGTTTGACCCCAGGTCAAGTCCCATGGCCCCAGGTCAAGCCCCATGGCCCTAGGTCAAGCCCCATGGCCCCAGGTCATAAGTAGTGCACTATGTAGGGCTCGAGGGATTCTTGAAAGTTGGGACAGTCCTTGTCCAGCAGGCAAACTTCATTTGTATACGGATGGCTAACTATGGAAATTCCTTTGGTCTCAAGAGCAATTCAGAAAGCAGATTGAGGACCTTAATACTCAATCAATCAAGTTTATTTTATATAGCCCTTCGTACATCAGCTAATATCTCGAAGTGCTGTACAGACACCCAGCCTAAAACCCCAAACAGCAAGCAATGCAGGTGTAGAAGCACTAATACTGATGAATGTGATGTTCTGGTGTCTCTTGGGTAATTCAGAAAGCAGATTGAGGACCTTAATACTGATGAATGTGATGTTCTGGTGTCTCTTGGGTAATTCAGA
>NW_019949695.1:0-987 GCF_002910315.2 Salvelinus sp. IW2-2015 | reverse complement strand
CCAGCAAAGTGTCGTTAGAAGGTGAATTAAACAATTCTCTGAAGTTATTTACTGAGGTCATACTGTTTAACAGCGTGTCAGCTGTGAAGATGATGTCTAAATATGCCCGTCGTGGAGAAGTGTGAAGGTGGGTGCTCAGCCTGTCGTGTCCGTCCACACCCGTTGAAGGAAACTGTAGACTGAAGTAGGTCACAGTATGCTCTTGGGAGGCTTTCTTTGATATACCTGATGATATCTGACTTCGATAGTTGCTGTGTCTGGAATAGGCGAATAGCCTATGCCTGGCTTGAGTCGAAGTAGGCTAGTCTGACATTTCTGTTGTTCTTGTTGTTGACATCACATGCAGTTGCTTAGTGTTGTCTGCAGTATGGACATTTTTGTTATGATACAGTTTGTTTTGTTGATGAGGATGATGATGAGTAGACACGAAGTCTCTTCCAGTTCCTCAGCAGTGGCCAACTGTATAGTTACAGTCATAAATGAAAGAGTAATGATATAGTAATACCATGTAATAACATTGAATGTCTGGCTGACAGCTTCACTTCCTTCCCTTTTTACATGATTCCTGAGCTTTGGAAATCTCTATTGCAAATGTTCTATCTCTATTTGATCTGAGGAGCTTGTTAGATGTTAATCAATCAATCAATCAAATGTATTTATAAAGCCTTTCTTACATCAGCTGATGTCACAAAGTGCTGTACAGAAACCCAGCCTCAAACTGCATCCATGTTATATAATACGACATGAATAAATGGATGTCAGAAAGATGAAAAAATATATAATTTTTGAGGTACTCTTCTAGGTGCTTATCATCAAAGTGTAACTGCCTGTATAAAGGATGCAACCGTGTTAGAAACACAGACATAGAACTCATGTGCGGCATAATCAAAACAGAACATGTGAGATCTCTGACCTGACACAATTCAGAGAGATGTAAAGGCACCTTTGCAACAAGCATCTCTCCCTCTCACCCCCCCCCCCTCCCTC
>NW_019949694.1:8761-10278 GCF_002910315.2 Salvelinus sp. IW2-2015 | reverse complement strand
GTATCCTAGACTCGGCGATGTCATTTACCAAATTAGCCTCCAACCACTCTAACTCAACAAAATTGGATGCAGTCTATCACAGTGCATCACGTCTTTCGTCACCAAAAAGCCCCAGTTATACTCGACGCAACCACTGCGGACCTGTACGCTCCGCTTGGCTGCCCTCGCTTCATACTGTCATCGCCAAACCCACTGCTTCCCGTGTCATCTACAGACGTCTCTGAAAGTAGGAGAGTCAAAGAGGAGCGTGTCCAGGCCTTATCTCACGCGGGGATAACACTGGTCACCATAGGCAGCCACGACAGACGTAGCACCAGCGCTCCAAGGCAGGAACATATCAATACACCTATACTCCATCCCTAACGATCCACCCCAAAAGCCCAATTCCTCATATCTTGGCCCCTATCATCCTTACAGTTCTCACTGCTGCCAAGAACTGGAAGATTGCAAAAATTGAAAGTGGAGACTCTCACCGTCCTCACTAGCTTAGCACCAGCTGTCTGAGAGCTCACAAGATCACTGCACATGTACATAGCCCATCTGTAAATAGCCCACTTGCACCTATGTATCTCTACTTGCCATTCATCTTCTGCAGCATCAATCACTCTAGTATCTAATTGGTAATTAAACAAATCGAGCTAAATACGCAGTCGGCCACCATGAGGGGCCTTATCTATCTGGCCTGTTACCTCCCTTTTCTTACCGAATGCGGAGCGCATTTAGCACACACAGGGGTATATAGATTTTTCTTCAACTGTATTAATTGGACGTATTGTTTTTATCTTATATCTCCATGAATCGATACACTGGGTAGGATGGTCAGAAGAACAGAAGAGCATACTCTGAGTTGTCCTTATGTTAGGCCCTGATCTGGCTGTGCCATTTGTCTGAGGATTACATTAGTTCATTTAYCAGACAAGATTTGCTTAGAATTCCGTGGCATTATTTTATATAATTATTTAAGAATCCATTTGAACATAGCTGAATAAAATAGAACAGGTTTTATCGAAACAATTTTAGGGAGCGCGCACATGCGGCTATTCGGTGTTGAGCGGTTAACAAAGAAACAGGTACTCCTATTATGCTTAATTTAGAGTTCTTTATGCAACTTTAGTTGGGCTATATGTTTTGATTTTTAATGTATTCTAAGGCTGCATTATGAGATTCTAATGATGATTTGAAAGAAGCTGCATGAAAGGCATATGCTCTGCTTAGTTTTTAGCTCAGGCTACACATACTTCATCAGTCTCTCATTCACAATTTGACAAGCACTTACTTGATAATGCCTCGAATTTTCTGGCGGCATCCCCCTTGTGTGCCCCTTAAAAAATCCATGCTTTTTGCGGACAGTGGCCGTTGTGCCCTTAGGTTGAATAATTATAATTCCCTTCTCCCGGCAGCGTGCTCCAAAGCACCTCTTATTCACATGGCTCTCTCAAATAGCTCAATTCTCATTAGCCAATACCCGTCACGTGAATGCATCTTTCTCACAGGCTTCAGGTGAAGACAGACACATC
>NW_019949694.1:0-740 GCF_002910315.2 Salvelinus sp. IW2-2015 | reverse complement strand
TGTACAGCAATCTTTAAGTCATACCACAGATTCTCAATTGGATTGTGGTCTGGGCTTTGATTAGGTCATTCTAAGACATTTACATTTTTCTCCTTAAACCACTCGAGTGTTGCTTTAGCAGTATGCTTAGGGTCATTGTCCTGCTGGAAGGTGAACCTCCATCCCATTCGCAAATCTCTGGAAGACTGAAACACGTTTCCCTCAAGAATTTCCCTGTATTTAGCGCCATCCATCATTCCTTCAATTCTGACCATTCCCAGTCTCTGCCAATGAAAAACATCCTCACACCATGCTTCACTGTGGGGATGGTATCCTCGGGGTAATGAGAGGTGTTGGGTTTGCGCCAGACATAGCGTTTTCCTTGATGGCCAAAATGCTACATTTTAGTCTCATTTGACCAGAGTACCTTCTTCCATATGTTTGGGGAGTCTCCCATATGCCTTTTGGCGAACACCACGTATTTGCTTATTTTTTTCTTTTAACAATGGTTTTTTCTGGCCACCCTTCCGTGAAGCCCAGCTCTGTGGAGTGTACGGCTTAAAGTGGTCCTATGGACAGATACTCCAATCGCCGCTGTGGAGCTTTGCAGCTCCTTCAGGGTTATCTTTGGTCTCTTTGTTGCCTCTCTGATTAATGCCCTCCTTGCCTGGTTTGTGAGTTTTGGTGGGCAGCCCTCTCTTGGCAGGTTTGTTGTGGTGCCATATTCTTTCCATTTTTTAATAATGGATTTAATGGTGCTC
>NW_019949693.1:6282-10278 GCF_002910315.2 Salvelinus sp. IW2-2015 | reverse complement strand
AAATTTGTTTTTCATAACAGCAAGCTAGGACTGATGGTTTGGTTTGCTCAACTGTGAGCTAAGCCAGTGGTGCTCAAAGTCGGCAGCGGATGTATGCAGGGATCCATGGACAGATCTCAATAAAACATACAAAAATAATAATTACATTTCATTTTTCTTATGAATATAACTAACAAATTAAACACATTTTGGCCAAGGGATCTGTAGAAAATGTTTATAGGGTGTAATACAAGACAATACAATGGGTCATTCCACGAGAAGAGTACCTTTTGCATCCCTTTGATATTTTAGGTAGAAATGATGCACCGGTATTGAATTTTAAAAGCCTGTTATTAAATGAAGTGGCAATTTTTATTATAAATAAAGGCCTGCTAAAGTGCCAAAACTCAACGGAGGGACAGTCAACCCTTTGTCACTTCTAAGGAAGATTTTAACCCAATTAATCCCAACATTTCTCCAAGTTTCACTATCATTATAAAGCCCCAGTTATTTTGTTGCTTTGACAAAGTCATTTCTGAAGATTATTTATTTAATGTGATGCAAATCATATCAAATTTTATTTGTCACATGCGCTGAAATACAACAGGTGTAGGTAGACCTTACCGTGAAATGCTTACTTATGAGCCCTTAACCAACAATCCAGAATATACAAAAAGTAAGAAACATTTGCTTAATAAACTAAAGGAAAAATAGTAAAACAATGACAACCACAAGGCTATATACAAGGGGTACCGGTACCGAGTCAATGTGCAGGGGTACGGGTTAGTCGAGGTAGTTGAGGTAATATGTACAATACCTTCAGAAAGTATTCATACCCCTTGAATTATTCCACATTTTGTCGTGCCCAGTCCCAGGGTCCTTAGATTAGTGATGAGCTTGGATGGCACTATGGTTGTATATGCACAATATTTCTATGCTTCCAGTTCTTAAGTTTAGTTTTTACATCTTTTACTTTGGGTTTTGTACACCAGCTTCTAAACAGCTGAAAATACAATGTTATTGGTTATGGAAAATATGTTTCACATCGGTTTACATGGTATAATGATTCTCTAGACTATACTTGCTTGTTTTGTCAAATAAACTGAAATTAACCAAACTATTATAATTTTAGGAACCAGGAAATGGCAGAGCAATTTCTGCATGGTGCATCTTTTAAATATTATTTTCAAAAGAAACATTGAACATCTAATAGTCAAATCATAGAGTAAAAACAAGTGAGCTGGTTCTAGTGTGTGTGTGTGTGTGTGTGTGTGTGTGTGTGTGTGTGTGTGTTTCGTCAGTATTCATGTGGTGTGTGTGTGTGTGCATAGAGTCAGTGCAAGAGTTGTGCATTAAGTCATTAATTCATGCAGGGAAGGGGAATAGCCTAATAGCCTAGTACTCTGGAGTCCTAAAAACAATTTAATTAATTTATGTTATTTGGCGGGTCTCGGATTGGCTCTCGGGATGAATTATATGTGGGTGGAATGAGAAGAAATAATCTGCCCTGATGTGGGTATCGGGTGGGTCTTGGAATTGACGTGGCCGGGGAGGCTCCAAAAAAACTGACCCGTACAGGACTCTACTCTGCACCAGGTGATCTACTCTGCACCAGATGATCTACTCTGCACCAGCTTAGTTTCCGGACTGTATATATGATAGCGACGCGTGAGAGTGCTGAGCTGACAATGAGCATTGCATCTCAGGACCTGAACGAGTGGCCCTAAAGAAAGTAAAAGTACAGCGTGAGCCGCCATGTCGTTGGTGCGAGCAGGGTCAAACCTCTGAAGATACGGTCACAAACCGCGTACGTGGTATGGATGAAGAAGGATCGCACTCGTCTCGCTGAAAGAGTGCGACTGGACGAATCTGTGTGGTGGTATAGAGAGGTTACCTCGCCTAATTGAAGATGCCAGTTTAGAAACGCATGCTTGCGTATCGGTGGCGTAGAGTCTGGATCCTGCTTCGCGCACCAATGATGACAAACATTGAAAAGCCTGTCTATCTTTGAGACTCGGCGTACCTCGAGGACAGATCGCGTCACTATTAAACACTGCTAGTGTATAGTTCCAGGTAGGGTAGGAAGTCCAGCGAGAAACTGGCACTGATTTCCCGTAGATATCACCCCACAGGGGTCTGCTCATGTTTATGATAGATTGACCGAATGTCGATAAAAGAGGGGGTAATGCCAGCTAGATCCTCGATCAAAGTCACTTGTCTGGTTACTTCTGCGATTACCAGATGTCTTATGAACACTTACTGAAGTATGGCACCCACGTCAGGCATACGCCTAGACGAAGAGGGAGAGACATGCCGCTCTTTTGAGGAATCCACCCACCACAACCGCGACACGCCACCCCTGCACCCCCGTCCCTGTGTATCTGTGGCGGTATTGCTAGTCCGGTGCTTTTCTTTTCGTTGTTACTTATCCTCTTCTTACACAGCTCACATACTCCGCGCCACCTGACCTGCTCGGCATCTGAAGCAGCGCCGACCTGACATCTCCGCTCCGACCTCACCCAGCAGCACTCTGCCCGACTACGGAGGGAGGAAGATTAGAGGGATGGTTAGATGCTTTGTGTGCGATGGAAAAAAAAACACCAAAATGTTACCTCGGTGTAGAATGGATATGAACGAAAACCCACCCAAAGAGGGCTGATTCAATGGAGTGACGTACCAGGAGACAGCTAACCTAAACCTGCGCACAGATGCATCATTTCCTAGTTCAGATGCAGTCGTAGCACCACACGGCACCACACCATTGTCTGACATCCTGGTTGACATGGTTCAGAGATTCCCCATTGATTTACATGCACCAGGCCTGCCTGTAGGTCATCACAACAAAATCTCTGATCATCTGGTGCAGAATAGATCACCTGGTGCAGAGTAGATCACCTGGTGCAGAGTGGATCACTGGTGCAGAGTAGATCACCTGGTGCAGAGTAGATCACTGGTGCAGGTAGATCATCTGGTGCAGAGTAGATCACCTGGTGCAGAGTAGATCACCTGGTGCAGAGGTAGATCACTGGTGCAGAGTAGATCATCTGCGTGGCAGAGTAGATCATCTGGTGCAGAGTAGATCACCTGGTGCAGAGTAGATCATGGTGCAGAGTAGATCACCGGTGCAGAGTAGATCATCTGGTGCGAAAGTAGATCATCTGGTGCAGAGTAGATCATCTGGTGCAGAGTAGATTCACCTGGTGCAGAGTAGATCATCTGGTGCAGAGTAGATCATCTGGTGCAGAGTAGATCACCTGGTGCAGAGTAGATCACCTGGTGCAGAGTAGATCATCTGGTGCAGAGTAGATACCTGGTGCAGAGTAGATCACCTGGTGCGAGTAGCATGGTCAGAGTAGATCATCTGGTGGCAGAGTAGATCATCTGGTGCAGAGTAGATCACCTGGTGCAGAGTAAGATCATCTGGTGCAGAGTAGATCACTGGTGCAGGTAGATCATCTGGTGCAGAGTAGATCATCTGGTGCAGAGTAGATCACCTGGTGCAGAGTAGATCACCTGGGTGCAAGAGTAGATCATCTGGTGCAGAGTAGATCCATCTGGTGCAGAGTAGATCATCTGGTGCAGAGTAGATCATCTGGTGCAGAGTAGATCATCTGGTGCAGAGTAGATCACTGTGCAGAGTAGATCACTGGTGCAGAGTAGATCATCTGGTGCAGAGTAGATATCGGTGGTGCAGAGTAGATCATCTGGTGCAGAGTATAGATATCATCTGGTCAGACGGTAGATCACTGGTGCAGAGTAGATCATCTGGTGCAGAGTAGATCATCTGGTGCAGAGTAGATCATCTGGTGCAGAGTAGAGATCACCTGGTGCAGAGTAGATCACCTGGTGCAGAGTAGATCATCTGTGCAGAGTAGATATCTGGTGCAGAGTAGATCATCGTGGCAGAGTAGATCATCGGTGCAGAGTAGATCATCTGGTGCAGAGTAGACACTGCAGGTATCTGGTGCAGAGTAGATCATCTGGTGCAGAGTAGATCACCTGGTGCAGAGTAATCAC
>NW_019949693.1:0-2202 GCF_002910315.2 Salvelinus sp. IW2-2015 | reverse complement strand
CACCTGGGCAGAGTAGATCACCTGGTGCAGAGTAGATCACCTGGGTGCAGAGTAGATCATCTGGTGCAGAGTAGATCACCTGGTGCAGAGTAGATCACCTGTGCAGAGTAATCATCTGGTGCAGAGTAGATCACCTGGTGCAGAGTAGAGATCATCTGGTGCAGAGTAGATCATCTGGTTGCAGAGTAGATCATCTGGTGCAGTTAGAGTAGATCACTGGTGCAGAGTAGATCATCTGGTGCAGCAGTAGATCATCTGGTGCAGAGTAGATCACCTGTGCAGAGTAGATCACCTGGTGCAGAGTAGATCATCTGGTGCAGAGTAGATTCACCTGGTTAGATCAGAGAGTAGATCACCTCTGGTGCAGAGTAGATCACCTGGTGCAGAGTAGATCATCTGTGCGAGTAGCATCGTGCAGAGTAATCCATGATCTACTCTGCACCAGATGATCTACTCTGCACCAGGTGATCTACTCTGCACCAGGTGATCTACTCTGCACCAGGTGATCCACTCTGCACCAGGTGATCTACTCTGCACCAGGTGATCTATTCTGCACCAGATGATCAAGAGATTTTGTTGTGATGACCTACAGGCAGGCCTGGTGCATGTAAATCAATGGGGAATCTCTGAACCATGTCAACCAGGATGTCAGACAATGGTGTGGTGCCGTGGTGGTGCTACGACTGCATCTGAACTAGGAAATGATGCATCTGTGCGCAGGTTTAGGTTAGCTGTCTCCTGGTACGTCACTCCATTGAATCAGACCCCTCTTTTGGGTGGGTTTTCGTTCATATCCATTCTACACCGAGTAACATTTTGGTGTTTTTTTTTACCATCGCACACAAAGCATCTAACCATCCCTCTAATCTTCCTCCCTCCGTAGTCCAGATCTCTGCTAGGTCAGCAATGTCAGTCGGCCTCTTCAATCCACAGGTCAGTGCGATTGTACTTTAAAAAATAATAACAACAACAAAAAAGTCACCGGACTAAGCATGACCGCACAGATAACAGACCTCATCTTCCTGTGTGTCCAAGAGCTGCATTTCCTCTTCAGAGGGTTCTGACCTTGCATCTTCAGAGGTCAGCTCTGACAACCACAGGTTTACGGCATCTTCAGAGGTCACCACTGACAACCACAGGCTTACGGAATCTTCAGAGGTCACCTCTGACAACCACAGGTTTAAGGCATCTTCCGAGGTCACCTCTAAACAACAGGTTTACGGCATCTTCAGAGGTCAGCTCTGACAACCACAGGTTTAAGGCATCTTCAGAGGTCACCTCTTACAACCACAGGTTTACGGCATCTTCAGAGGTCACCTCTTACAACCACAGGTTTACGGCATCTTCAGAGGTCACCTCTGACAACCACAGGTTTTATAAGGGCACAAGGTGAGACCCAGATGCAGACCCAGGAGGCAGATGATTAGAGTCTTTGTAGTTCATATATAATCCAAAAGGAGTAGGCAAGAGAATGGTCGTGGACAGGCAAAAGGTCAAAACCAGTCCAAGAGGTAAAGAGTGGCAGACAGGCTCGATGTCAGGGTAGGCAGAAGGGTCATGCAGGCGGGTATGGAGTCCAGAAAAAACAGGCAAGGGTCAAAACTGCGAAGACTAGAAAAAGATACTAGGAAACAGGAGTACGGGAAAACACGCTGGTTGACTTGAAAACATACAAGACGAACTGGCACAGAGAGACAGGAAACACAGGGATAAATACACTAGGGAAAATAAGCGACACCTGGAGGAGGTGGAGACAATCACAAGAACACAAGAACAGATCACCAGATCACGTCCTACCTGGGCGCATACCTGGCCGACTGGGGTGTTGGTGGTGAAAATCGTCGATGAGGGCCGGGTCCAGGATGTCTTTAGAAGGAACCCAGCACCTCTTCTCCGGACCATAACCCTCCCAGTCAACCAGGTACTGGAAACCCCTGCCTCGTGGTCGAACGCTCAGGAGGCGTCTCACCGTATATGCCCGGCTGGCCATTGATGAGCCGGGGGGGAGGGATGGGCCTAGAAACGGAAGTCAGAGGACTGTGAGACAAGGGCTTAATCCTGGACACATGAAAGTAGGGTGAACACGGAGGGTACGGGAAACAGCAGATGGACAGCAGTGGGACTAATGAATCTAGAAATGGGGAAAGGACCAATGAAACGCGGGTAAAGTTTATGGGATTCTACCCGGAGGGGTAGGTCCTG
>NW_019949692.1:9457-11775 GCF_002910315.2 Salvelinus sp. IW2-2015 | reverse complement strand
AGTGCTAGAGTGCTAGAGGCGTCACTACAGACCCTGGTTCAAATCCAGGCTGTATCATAACAGGCTGTGATTGGGAGTCCCATAGGGCAGCGCACAATTGGCCCAGCATCGTCTGGGTTAGGGTTTGGCCGGGGTAGGCCGTCAATGTAAATAAGAATTTGTTCTTAACTGACTTGCCTAGTTAAATAAAGATTAAATATATTTAAAACATGTAGCTTCATTACACCGTTACACTGGCATACAAACTCAGTAGCACAGAGTAGATCATCCATATGACCTTGGAAAATAGTGCATTGTGGGTAGTTTAGAAGATTTCCCAAAAGAAGTAAAAAAAATATGTAATAACGCAAAAACATAACTGTTTGTACTTATTGGTAACCATATCGTGACTACAACTAGCTTACTACGTCTTTAACCACACTGTATTGTTACACTGGTGAGTAAAACTAATGCTTCCTACACTTTAACTTGTTGTCTGAAGATAAAATATACATTTTACTCAACTGCGTTACCCACTCCAGTCAACAGAAGGCGGTCTGCGATTTTAAGGCAATGCTGTTAGTGTGACGTATACTCGAGTGGACGGAACGCAATGCTGTTGGTGTGACGTATATTCTAGTGGACGGAACGCGTCTTTCAACAGCAGCAACAGTTCGTCAGACGCCTCGGTAGCTTGCTAGACAAAATAGCCGAACCAATATAGCTCTTTAGACGCTTTAGTGTATATTAGCCACTGTGTTTTAAACCCACTTCTATCGTCTAGTTAGTTATCCGATTTAATTTCATATTTACGGTGTTGTTATTAGTCAGCTAGCGGGCTTGTTAAGTTAGCATTAGCCTAGCTAAGCTACTAAGCTACTCCCGTGCTAAAGGAGAGGAGGATGATATCACAGTAAAACAAGAAGTAGCGAGTGAGGCCGTTACTGTGAAAGAAGAGGAAGACGCGTTCAGAGTGAAAGAGGAGGATATCACAGTAAAACAAGAAGTAGAGGATGAGGCCGTTACTGTGAAAGAAGAGAAAGACGCATTCAGAGTGAAAGAGGAGGAGGATGCAGTTTATGGAGTGAAAGAGGAGGGAGAGATGACTGTTACATCGAAAAAGTTGGAGGAAACTGGATTTCTGGGCCCGGTTTCCCAAACGCATCTTAAGGCATCCGATGGTTCTAACGGTGAACTTAGCCGTAAGATGGTTTTGGGAAACCGTTCCCTGATTAACACTAGTAAGTACTGTCTTAAATACAGAGGCACAAACTCTGCAGTTGTTGAACTGATGTTTGGTGTTAAAGGGGAAATCTGCAATTGCTACATCCATATTGTGACTTTTAAATTATTTATTTATAGCCATTGATTCTTGAAGAATATAACACATGACTCATGAGCTTAGTTCAACTGTTTACCCCATCAGACCCCAGAATAAGCTTTTTTTACTACAATTTTTAGAAATAATGTAAACCAACACTGTATAGCCTCAACATGGTTAAAATTATAATGTTNGACCTGGCCAAGATAAAGCAAAGCAGTGTGACACAGACAACAACACAGAGTTACACATGGAATAAACAATAAACAAGCCAATAACACAATAAGCAAGTTAATGACACAGTAGAAAAAAAGAAAGTCTATATATAGTGTGTGCAAAAGGCATGAGGTAGGCAATGAATAGTCGATAGTAGCGAAGAATTACAATTTAGCAGATTAACACTGGAGTGATAAATGAGCAGATGATGATGTGCAAGTAGAGATACTGGTGTGCAAAAGAGCAGAAAAATAAATAAAAACAGTTTGGGGATGAGGTAGGTGGACTGGGTGGGCTATTTACAGAGGACTATGTACAGCTGCAGCGATCGGTTAGCTGCTCAGATAGCTGATATTTAAAGTTGGTAAGGGAAATAAGTCTCCAGCTTCAGTGATTTTTGCAATTCATTCCTGTCACTGGCAGCAGAGAACTGGAAGGATGTGTGGTGTTAAAGGGGAAATCTGCAATTACTACATCCATATTTAGATTTTTAAATTATTTATTTATAGCCATTGATTCTTGAAGAACATAACACATGCCTCATGAGCTTAGTTCAACTGTTGTACCCCATCAGAACCCCAAAGTTCAACAATGTAAATCAACACTGTATAGCCTCAACATGGTTAAAACTATACTGTTGATATCATGGATGGTCAGTCCTTGCATCCATAGGTCTGTCTATGAATTAGAGAGTAGTTACATTTCTCAAGCCCCATCCATCATCTTATTAGCAAAATAGTGGTGGAATTACAGCTTTGTTATTGGTTGATTGATTGATGTGTGGCTTTTTTAAAGGGACAAC
>NW_019949692.1:5290-7097 GCF_002910315.2 Salvelinus sp. IW2-2015 | reverse complement strand
GGTTTTTACAGAGTCATCTTGTAATCCAAGATGGTGTAAGACGTGTTTGTTGTAAATGGTATGTATTTTTTGTCTTTTTTTTGTATATATTGCAATATATTTAAATCTTTTTCCATTTTTAAATTAAATATACCTTCCGACAACCCGCCTCACCCAATATGATACGGATCTGCAATTTTTTTTTTTGACCTTATAGCTAGAACCTCCATCAGCAGCTAGCCATCAGAAGCTAACCAGTTAATTAGCTACTAGCTATTTAGTCATTGTTAGCCACTGCTAGCGGCCTTTACCTTTTTAGCTCAGACACCAGCTGCTTTTAGCCTGGATAATACCTGCCAGTCTGCACAGCGCGATATCAACCCTGAGCATATCGGACTGTTTTTCTACACATCACCGTATTCCTGCCGTAAGCTCTGGACCATTACACCAGTTAATCGCAGCTGGCTAGCTGCTACCGAGTGGCCCAGCCTCGAAGCTAGCCTTGAGCCAGGCCCATCTCCCACCCTGCTCAGTGGACCCTATGATCACTCGGCTACACAGCTGATGCCTCCCAGACTCTTCACTAAGACGACTAGAAGTCACTACATCACCGGACGCACTGGAGTGGCTATAGTGGCTAACGCCCTTGTCCCGAAGCTAGCACCAGTTAGCCTCGAGCCAGGCGCATCTCCCGGTTAGCATAGTAACGACTACCTAACGGCTTCCCTGGTTCATATATTGCTGTTCACTGGACCCTATGATCACTTGGCTACATAGCTGATGCCTGCTGGACTGTTCATTAGTTCATTAGTTCTCCATTTTGTTTATTTTGTTTATCTGTCGGCCCCAGCCTCGAACTCAGGCCCTGTGTGTAGTTAACTGACCCTCTCTGCCCATTCATCGCCATTTTACCAGTTGTTGTTGTCTTAGCTGATTAACTGTTGTCTTACCCGTTGTTGTCTTAGCTCATTAACTGTTGTCTTACCTGTTGTTGTCTTACCCAGCTCTCCCAATCAACACCTGTGATTGCTTTATGCCTCACTTTATGTCTCTCTCTGTCAATATGCCTTGTATACTGTTGTTTAGGGTAGTTATCATTGTTTTATTTTACTGCGGAGCCCCTAGTCCCACTCAACATGGCTCAGAGAACTATTTTGTCCCACCTCCCACACATGCGGTGATCTCACCGAGCATAACTGGTGCCTCCAGAGATGCAACCTTTCTTATCGTCACTCAATGCCTAGGTTTACCTCCACTGTACCCGCACCCTACCATACCCCTGTCTGTACATTATGCCTTGAATCTATCCTACCACACCCAGAAATCTGCCCGTTTTATTCTCTGTTCACAACGCACTAGACGACCAGTTCTGATAGCCTTTAGCCGTACCCTGATGTTAATGTTCTGACTATCCTACCGATCCTTGACTTCGGCGATGTCATTTACAAAATAGCCTCCAACACTCTACTCAGCAAACTGCTGAGTAGAGTGTTGGATGCAGTCTATCACAGTGCCATCTGTTTTGTCACCCATGCCCCATATACCACCCACCACTGCGAACTGTATGTTCTTGTCAGCTGGCCCTCACTACATATTCGTTGCCAAACCCACTGGCTCCAGGTCATCTATAAGTCTTTGCTAGGTAAAGTCCCCCCTTATCTCAGCTCGCTGGTCAGCATAGCAACACCTCCTTTGGCCACCTTTCCTTCCAGTTCTCTGCTGCCAATGACTGGAAGGAATTGCAAAAATCGCTGAAGTTGGAGACTTATCTCCCTCACTAACTTTAAGCATCAGCTATCTGAGCAGCTTACCGATTGCTGCAGCTGTA
>NW_019949692.1:0-1496 GCF_002910315.2 Salvelinus sp. IW2-2015 | reverse complement strand
TCTTGCTGGTAACAACAAACAATGTAGTAAAACAAGTTTATATTTTGGGTTGGATGTTGCATCCAATTCTTAGTATTTTAATCAATGGCATTTCCTTTGAATGTTCAGTTGTTAATCTTTTTTATCCTCTTATGTTTGTTGTGGTAAATATTTGTTTATTTTCATTGTTTTTTCCTGTGACGCCATTGTGTTGCATCATGTCTGAAATGTGCTGTATAAATAAAGCTTGATTTGATTTGAACATATTGCAAAACAAATTAACCCAATGACCGACCAATCAACAGACTCTTGCTAAACCAATGAACAAATATGTGCAAAAGCAACACATATCTTGGTTCATCTTAGTATGAATTCAGAATATCTTCCACTGTCAAAATAGTGCTGGTATGTACATTTTGTATCACTTTTCAACCAACCCAGTTAATTTGTTGAAAATGAAACATTTTGAAATCAACAATAAGTCAAAGGATTCAACTACTGAAAACTGAAACAAACAAATGGATCTATCCCACTTTTCCAACCTGCTGAAGGCGAGGTGGAGTGGTAAACACCACCCCCGGCTCTACCAGGGGCTTGAGGTGGTCTCCCACAGCTCTGCTGGTGGAGTGGTAAACACCACCCCAGGCTCTACCAGGGGCTTGAGGTGGTCTCCCACAGCTCTGCTGGTGGAGTGGTAAACACCACCCCCGGATCTACCAGGGGCTTTAGGTGGTCTCCCACAGCTCTGCTTATGTCATGTTCTGTGGCCTTGCTGTTCCATATCTTGACTGCACCTGCAACACAGAAACACATTTAGTCATATTATATAAAACACAGTAATGGATATGGAGCATCTATGGCCTCAGTTACACTTGGCACCTAAATGTGACTTCTGTCATCTGATCACTCCAAGCTGCTTTAGGTTCAAATCTACCAGGATGGGCCTTTGACATAGTCTGGATGCAGTCAGGCCACCGAATATGCATAAGCAACGTAAATAGATGGGGTGAATGAGTGGGGAAAAGTACATTTTACACGAATGACCTTCATAATATCAAAGAACAAATGTGTGCCTGAGGGGAAATTAACTTTCATACAGCCAAAAGGGGTGAGACATTACACCCATATCAGTGAACAATTTGCACTAATGTAAATTAACTTGGATGATAGAACATATTCCCTTTTGCTTATGTGATGAACCGCTCAGGGGACGTAAATATTTACCATCTAAACCATGTGTGACCTCTCACCTCTCTGGCTGTAGAAGTGTTCTTCCTAACCAGTCCCTCAACAGCTCTCTGACTGAGCTCCACCCTCACTGGGTCTTCAGAGGAGAGGAAGGCTGAGAAGGAATGGAAGGATGAATGGATCAGTCAGTCAATAAAGTGTAGAGCTGCTGTCTATGCTGTCTGACAAAATCACTATTTTAGTAGTTCATTAAAGTAAATAAGGCTTTATGACTGCTGAATACCAACTATCAATCACTTAGATCATGTATTTTCAGGTAGAGATACATC
>NW_019949691.1:0-10281 GCF_002910315.2 Salvelinus sp. IW2-2015 | reverse complement strand
CTGTGTATCGTATAGTTTTATTCCCAAAAATTGATTTTAATCTTAATGTTTTTACCAATTTATTTTCTTCTGAAACTCACTGGAAAATCCCTTCCCACAATTATTGTCCATGCTTGGCTCGATCTGCTCATGCTTTGGGTGCAGTGGAGGCTTCTCAGAGGTAAGCGAAGGAGGCAAGACCATCCTTCTCTGAGGAGCCTTCACTGCCACCCAAGGACATTCCAGCCAACATGACACAATTGCTGGGAAGCATTGGAAGTCAACATGTGCCACATAATCCCTGCTGGAAGGCTTTGGAGACTTTGAAGAGTCCCTGCCCCCGACAAATTGAGGCTCTTCTGAGGAAAGGGGGAGGTTCCTAGTTTCATATTTATTTTTATTTTATTCACCCTTTATTTAACCAGGTAGCAAATTGAGAACACGTTCTCATTTACAATTGCGACCTGGCCAAGGATAAAGCAAAGCAGTTCGACCACATACAACAACACATAGTTACACATGGAGTTAAAACAAACCAATACAGTCAATAATACATGAAAAAATTAAGTATATATACAATAGTGAGCAAGTGAGGGTGAGAAGGGAGTGAAGGCAAACCAAAATATTATAATATATAGATAAATAAATAAAAATATTAAAAAAGGCCATTGGTGGCGAAATAATACCAATATAGGCAAGGTTAAAAAACACTGGAATGGTTGGTTTGCAGTTGGAGAATAGTGTGGTAAAGTAGAGATAGAATAATGGGGGGCAAGGAGACAAATAATAAAATACAGTAGTAAAGATAGTTCTTCCTGTTTGGCTAAATCTATAATGGGCTATGTACGAGGCTGCCAGTAAATCCTATGAGCTTGCCTCTTACAGCTGTGTGCTTAAGCTTAGTCGAGGAGATAAGTGTTTCCATTTCCAGAGGGATTTTGTGTATGTCTCGTTCCACGTCATTTGGGCAGCAGAGAACTGGAAGGGAGAGGCGGCCAAAGGAAGAATTGGTTTTGGGGGTGACCACCCGGAGGATATACCCTGGGCTGGAGCGCGTGCTACAGGCAGGTGCTGCTATATAGTGACCAGCGAGCTTGAGATAAGGGGGGACTTTTTTACCTAGCAGGTCTTGTAGACTGGACGGGAGGCCCAGTTGATTTGGCGACGAGTATGAAGCGAGGGGCCAGCAACGAGAGTGTACAGGGCGCAGTCGTGGGTGTATATCGGGCTCTTGTGAAACAAAACCGGATGGCCACTGTGGCTAGACTGCAAATCAATTTATTGAGTAGGGTTTTGCGAAGCTTATAATTTTGTTAAATTTGACATCACCCGAAAGTCGCAGGATTGGTTAGCGATGGTCAGTCTTTCAAGGAGTATGTTGGCACAGGCACAATTGAGTGCGAAGGCTATGCTTTGATTGCGGAATAGGAAGCCAATTCTAAGATTTAACTTTTGAATTGGAGATGTTTTGATGATCGGTGAGTCTGTGAAGGAGAGTTTCAGTCTTAACCAGACAACCTAGGTATTTTGGGTAGGGTGTCACAGTATTTCTAAGTCAGGATGCCCGTCGCCAGCAGTAGGTGATGTTGGACAGGCGGGCAGGTCAGCATGCGCAGCGTACGGTTTGCAAGACGATGCATTTAGTCTTTACTTGTATTTACAGGAGCAATGGAGGCCACGAAGGGTAAGTTGTACGGCCATTTGAAGCTACCCTGGCAGGTGTGTTCAACACCAGTGTCAAAGGTAAGGGCCAGAGGGTATACAGGAATTAGTGATGTCCTGCGTAGAGGTGATCAGAGGGAATGCACCAGCGAAGCGAAGAGCGACGATTCATTTGCTGTCATACAGACGAAGAGCAGTCCGGTCCAAGAATTGAACCCATGTGGCACCCCATAGAGACTTGCCAGAGGCCTGACAAGAGACCCTCGATTTGACCACACTGGACTCGCCTCAGAGGAAAGTAGTTGGTGAACCAGGCGTAGAAGGCATTCATTAGAGAAACCCAAGGCTGTGATCCGACGTCTGCCGATTGCAGGAGCGTTGGTGATTTGACAGAGTCGAAAAAGCCTTGGCCCAGGCTCAGTGAATTACGCTGCACAGCTATTGATTTCCTATCGATTGGCGAGTTAAGATATCGTCTTTGTTATATGAGCGTGTCTTGAGGTGTACCCTGACCAGGCTTGAAACCGATTGCGCATAGCCGGAGAAGTATGGTGGGAATTCGAAAGGGGGTCCGAGTAAGTCTGTTGTGTTGACTTGGCTGTTCGAAGACCTTAGAAAGCAGGGTAGATAGATTATAGGTCTGTTAGCTGTTGAGGGAACGTTTATTTCTCTCCCAATGTGATTGTGGTATGATCAGTGTATATATACTTATAAAAGAAAACTCAATATTGCATGACCAAAAGCACAATTGTATTTTTGTAAAAATGAGGACAGGTCGTACGAGCCAATGTGTGTTCTCTTCAAGACACTTTAAGTAGCTCTATTTTGATGTGGATATTACCTCCTTCGAGACAGGATTGTGTCACCCACAGATCTGGGGGAAGTGACCAGAAAACATTTTCTGCAGCATTGGAAGGTCCCCATTTCATCTTAAAAGGAAGAAGTTTGAAACACCAAAACCACTTCCTACGCTGGCTGCACGGCCAAGCTGAACAAGTCGGGCGGAGAAGGCCTTGGTCTGGGAGGTGACCTAAGAACCCCCCAATGTCACTCTGACAGAGGCTCCTCTGTGTGACGATGGGAGAACCTTCCAGAATGACAACCATCTCTGCATCCTCCAGACCCAAGCACGGACGTTATGCGTAGAGTTGCCAGACGGAAAGCCACTCCTCAGTAAAACGGCACATGAAAGAGCCAGCTTGGAGTTTTGCCAAAGGCAGCCTTCAACAGGGACTATCAGACCAATGAGTAACAAATGTTCTCTTGGCTCGATTGAATGCCACGGGTCACGTCTGGAGGAATACCGGCACCACTTCCTACGTGTGAAAGCATGGGTTGGCGTATTCATGCTGTGGGATGTTTTCAGCGCAGGACTGGGAGGACTCGTCACGATCGAGGAAAGATGAACGGGAGCAAAGATACAGAGGAGGAAAACTTGCTCAGAGCACCTCAGGACCTCAGACTGGGGCAAAGTTAACCTTCTCAATTAGGCCCTACGCACCAAAGCAGACAATGCAGGAGTGCTGCTGTGGGAGATGTCTCTGAACTGTCGTTTGAGGGGCCCAGCAGAGCCCCGGATTTGGAACCCGAGATTTAACATCTCTGGAGGGACCTGAAATAGCCTTGCTGTCGTGACACTCCCCATCCAACCTGACAGAGTTTTTGAGAGGATTCTGCCAGAGAGAGATGGGTAGAACTTGGGAGGCTTCTGCTGCTGCTGTCCTTGCAAGGGTCCAAATTGCAGAATTTCTTTCGAGCCTTAGTGTCTTTGGGTTTCAAACCAGAGATCTGTTCGTTACTGGCCAATCATAGTAACCGCTCTAGCGGCTTACCATGCAGCAGAAGCCCATGTTGACAGGAGAGGCCACCTTATGGGTTTTTTCCATTGATGAGAACATTGATATGCGTCCAACAGTCGACCATACCCTATTGTGGTGTATATGTGGCAACATATTGCTAGCATTGGGACTGTATGCGAGCCTAGTATGAATGCTGGGCATCCGATCAACCGTATTGTGTGTACTTTGAACCATTTTATATTGGCGACTGTAGGCAGGTAGGCTGATCTGGCTTAGACCTATTCAACCTATTGTGTAGTTATTGAATATTCATATGGACGTATTCCATGCAAGCTAACTGGCTACTATCAACCTATTGTGTGTATTGAACTTCATATTGCGATGTAGCAGCTACGCTAACTGGCCTACTGATCAAACCCTATTGTGTAGTGATAGTCTTGGAACATTCAATAGTAAACTAGCATTCTGACCAAGCCATATGTACTAGTTTTTGTATAGACAAATGATCAGACAGTGACAACACCATCATAATATTTAATAGACTATAATACTGCCCTGGATGTTCTGGGTGGTCATTCAATGTTGTCTTTTCATCCTACATAAGGGGCTGCTTGTATTGTGGGTATAAGCTCTGTATATAATTTCAGATGAACCATCAGAATTGGCAACAATAGAAAGCATGGTACAACTTATGATATATATACTATCAGTAAACTTCTCAACTCTTAAATCACTGTTTGCCCATTATTGAGATGTGAGTGGAATTAGGAATATCAGAACATTCTAAATACACCATGTGTTATCAGGGGGTGTTATTTTGACATCAACTAAGAATTACTAGACCATCAACTTAAATGGTGACCATTACCAATCCTTTCAAAATGTCAGATATAATCTGCAGAGTGGCGGAAACGGCAATATGCCTGTAATCTTAATGGAAGGCAATGTCATTGTAGACCATATCGAGGTGTGTGTATGTTGCTCATAAATATATTGTCGCTAAAAGACACTTGATTAGGGCTGGATTATGACACAGATGGCGTTACTTCGACATTTCATATATCTCACTGATATTCAAGGGTATAATTGAATCCAGATAGAACTATCTAACTTGTCCATATGATATGGGTTGATGGTCCGTCACCATGAGCCGAGCGTGGAGAATGACCCATCCGTATTTCAAAGTAATGACACGTCTAACTCGGAAGACGGTGGGAAACTGCACTGTATACTTTATAAGCTGCGTTTCTAATACATTTGTTGATTGGTTTATTCTGTGACATTGGTTGGCGGTGTTTCTGTGACAAAAAAATGTCACTTTCGACCGCATAAAATTGTCTGGATGGAAATAGCCTCAGGCACTTATATCCAATTTCAATGACTATCCTTTCCAGACAGTGCAGGACAGAGCACGCTCGTATTCACACTTATTAAAACTCGGTATGTAAATGTGATGGAATTTATCTATTTTGTGTATCCTACCTCTACGGTACATGGGGAATTTTAACATTGCATATAGCACAGATGACTAGTCTTTGACTTCAGGGGTGAACCAGTGATGAGCTGTTCTCACCAAAGCCATTTTATCGGTCGTGTGCAATGATTATGTTGTTGTTTGTGCTAATAAATATCTCATCATTATATCTATGGGATGCAAACGATAGCCTACCGTCACTTATATGTTGAGCTGCAGAGTCTACTAGGGAAAGAGACGTTCTATTTTCACAAGGTGATTCTTAAAAACCATACAGTGAATAGACAGGTTGATATTGATGTAACAATACAACCTGTACTTTCATCTCGCGTACGTGGGATCTATAAGCAGCAAAGATTCGGCACTACGTCAGTACGCAAACCGGTTGTCTATCCCTACATTGTCTGTTGAGTGCAAACAGTTACTTTACTGGAATGCAGAAAAGCACTGTCACTATTGTTTGCAGATTCGGATGATTCAATGAAATACCTGCAATTGTATCATGGAACTTAGCTATGAAGCGTCGAGATATTATCCACATTGACGATCTCAAACCCACCATGCACACACGTAGTCAAATTGTTTTATTGTAGCATTCCATTTGAGTGTAAACGAAAGTTTTGAATTCAACCAGTGAATACACATGTTGCATGGATGCTGCCAGAATTGAGTAAGAGTAAAAGTATTCGTGTTCTGAGCATGGATTTTGACATCAATCCGAGACATGTCGCTGTTGGTTTGGCCGCGTGAGCGAAGCGGGGCGGGGGCAGGGGGTGTGGTGATCGGGAGGGACGATGCGAGTCCAGGGATGGGGCTGAGTGTTTGGTGCTGAAGGGGAGTGACGGGGGGTGGGTGGATATGTACAAGTGGTTGGTTGCGTAGGGGCCAGTGGGAGGGGTTTGTAAAGTGTCGCGCGCGGGCAATAAACTGGATCGCGTGTTTATGCTGGAGTTGACTGGGAATGAATGGAGAGCGAGCGTCAGGGGAGTGGGGGGCGTGGGCGAGGAGGAGTGGGCGTGGGTCGTGTCGGATGTGATTATAAAGAATAGACGTGCATTGCTGGACGTGCAAGTCAAACCAAGATCTCTGGTATTTCTGAGGCTCGGAGAGAATATACAGTTACTACGTGCAGATGTTAGACAGTTGAATTCCGTGAAAGATTGGTGATGAGCACATATCTTTATGTTTCTGTTCCTGGGGAGGGACTTTATTCGTACAAGCGGCGCAGGTTGCAGGCTGTGTTTTGCAACAGCGGACGATGATACTCCCGAGGAAACAGGATGATCTAGATTAAGTAGGTCAGTTTCGACAAAGCGTTTAATGTGTGGTAGATTTCTGTATTACCAAATGAGGAGAGCAAACTTCACACACCATCAAGTCCAGTATACTTAAACTAACATTTTAAAATAAGACTTGCAATGACTTTTCACAATTCACATATTTCGAATGAACCGTTAGAGAGTTGGCATACACAATGGCTACTGTAGATCTTTTATCAGCAAAAGATCCACCCGGGCCTGTCGACTAAACAAACCACAGATATTAGGAACAGTCACAAGTGAGATTTTATAATGACGAAAAGGAGTATCCCGTCACGCCAGGATTAGCCATTCGCTATAAGATTTATACGTTCAGTTTGGTTCATAGGACGAAACGAAACACCAACTCATCGCAACTGGATAACTGCAATTGTCACTCTAGATACCCCCATCTCAAGTAAAACCGCCTTCTTGACCCCAGGTCGGGCCTGGGGACGACGGCTCACTGGAGGAGTGAAGCCTCCATCGGTCATTACCCCCAATGCCGGAAAGGAGGGGTGACTTGCGCCTTACGACATTGTGCTGGAACACGCAGAGAGTTGGGTTCCCCAGTTTAATACACCACCCTTCACATAGGGATTAGACAGATACAGTGTCATGTTATGAATCAATGTTCCTTCCCTGTCCTCTTTCCGCTTCGTGAGTATTCTCATAGCCACCGAGGAGACATGTGAAAGCAAGACTACCTCTCCCCTCTGGCTGGTGACGTGACTGAGCCGAGCTGAGGTGAAGAACGATGCGAACTTGCGCGAACCAGAGTCCCGAGGATACATTCTAGATAATTAACAAGTATATCACCATGAGCATTTATGGCAGATAATGGACATTCTAATTATCTATGGTGACCCAACTAGTTCTGGACTGTGCAGTCGCCACCAAGTCACATACTCAGATGTGGGAGTTCCAGTCGAATTAATGATTGGATTTTTACAGGAGTCTGTGAACATTTCATTTCATTAAGATGCATCTGGGCCCAACATTGCAAATGTAAACAACGGAACAAAACTTGCATCACATCAGCAAATATTCACTTGCATTATCGTGCATGCTTGGGGGAATGACCACACAGATAAACACACGAACATGTGTCAGAGTTCTTAAAAAAGACATTTTAAACAAGGAATCTTGACTCTATGTGTAAGCCTATGTGTCAATCTGTCTATAAAACATCATATGTTTCAGTATACTCTATTACAATTCGATAGTTTCAATAAATTTAAAATGTAAGGGTTAATTACATTATGATAGTCAACAATATGAAAGCAGGCCCCTGTGTGGTAATCTTCGATCATTATCAGCGTCACCGGGACATGATAGACGCCAATTTCGCCTTGGTAATCTTGCCATGTAGCGTCCGCCGGCGGTCAGAGACCTCTCGCCGTGGCGTAGCGTGATTGGTCCTGTTTCCGAGTGGCCCGGTTTTCAGATGTCGGGCCATTTGAACCCTTTCCACACTGGAAGCAATGGCTAAGGCTCTCCTCCTGTGCACTTCATGCCATTTCAGCTCCCCTGGCTGTTTGAAACATTTCCATCCTGGACGCATTTAATGCTGTTCTCGCCTGTGTTTGTATTCTCTCATGTTGTTTCAGGGTGTGCCCTAAATACGCTACAAACTCTTTCCAACTGCGAGCAGGGTAAAGGCTTCCTCCCCTGTGTGTGTATTCTCTCGGATGCTCGGATACGCGTCCTTAACTGGGTTTAAAACGAGCTTTTCCACAGTGGGAAACACTTTGGTGTCTTCTTGTTGGTGTTTTTGGGGAACATCCCCTGGCTCTGGTTCCTCTGGAGTCTGTCTTCTCCTCCAACGACAGTGTTAAAAAAAAACAAAAGAGACTGATGAAAACCCTCCACATGATAATATAGGCCATGGTTACGAAGGGTAAATCCTAATCGCTCAATAACCTAAGGCCCAGTTTTAACAATCTTCGTGTTGATTTTAAAACAAATGTTTGTAGAGTTTCCGTGCGTAATATGCCATATGTTACATTCTTTTTTATTCATTCTGTTTTTACAAGTCTCAGAACACAAAAACAAACCGTTCTTGAACATCAAGGACACAGACGTTCGCTTAATTCCCAATCTCGAGCACGGCTGGTTCTAAAATATAACTTTCATGAGCTGTATTATACAGAATGCGAGCTACAGTTGTGGCCAAAAGTTTAGAGAATGACCACAAATTTTAATTTCCACAAAGTTTGCTGGCTTCAGTGTCTTCAGATATTTTGGTGTCAAGACTGTTACTATGAAACAGCTGAAGTATAATTACAAAGCATTGTCATAAGTGTCAAAGGCTTTTATGGCAATGAATGAAGTTTTGATGCAAGAGTCAAATATTTGCAGGTTGACCCTTCTTTTCAAGACCTCTGCAATCCACCTGGTAAGTCAACCTTACTCTGGGCTAAACAATCCTGACTCGATGGTCGCCCATTCTTGACATAATCAATTCTTGTATTGTCAGAATGTGTGGCGTTTTTGTTTGTCCCAACCCGCCTCTTGAGTATCTTGACCACCCGAAGATTCTCATTGGATTAAGGTTCTGGGAAGGATTCCTGAGCCATGGACCCCAAAATATTTGTATGTTTGCTGTTCCCTGAGGCAACTTACTCACGGTTCTGCCCTTTTGGCACGAAGGTGCTCCTCATGTCATTTGAAATAGATTGTTCCGTTACCGAACTGTTCCCTGCTGGATGGTTGGGAGAATTGCTCTCGGAGGATGTGTTGTAGCATTCCTTATTCATAGCGCTGTGTTCTTAGGGCACAATGTGAGTAGCCCACACCCTTTGGCTGAAAAAAGCAACCCCACACAATAATGTCTTCCAGGATGCCTTACCTATGCCAGACCACAGGCGATCTACGATGGAGAGCCGCTCACCTTTGGCTTCTCCGCGAGTAACGTTAATGTTTTCCAGAGTTGCCCCAAAACCATCGAAAAGGCGGAATTCATCAAGAAAATGACCTTTACCCCAGTCCTCCTCAGCAGTCCAATCCCTGTACCTTTTGCAGAATATCAGTCTGTGTGCAGATGCACTCACACCTGCCTGCTGCCATTCCTGAGCAAGCTCTGTACCGGTGGTGCCCCGATCCCGCAGCTGAATCAACTTTAGGATAAAGTCCTTCTTTATATCCATAAAAACTCAGTTTCGCTGGCGCTCTTCAGTCAATAATCCACTCTGTTTTCCTCCTTCAAAATGCATACAAAATGAATCCCAAACGTTACCAATAAACTTATCCAAACAAGTCAATCAAAGTTTATAATCAAACGTTAGGTACCCTAATACGCAAATAAACAATAACATTTAAGACGGACAATTGTATGATAAATAACAAAGAACGCGCTTTCCTCCACGCGCATTGGAAACACTACAGCCAAAATGGGAGCCACTTAGAAAAACTACAACTTCTCCCTAATTTTCCAAAGAAACAGCCTGAAACTCTTTCTAAAGACTGTTGACATCTAGTGGAAGCCCTAGGAACTGCAATCCGGGAGGATTTCGCCTTATTATAATAGTGCACGCCATTGAAATCAGTGGTAGGATTTTTTTTGGGTGGGGGTTTGTCCTCGGGGTTTCGCCTGCCATTTCAGTTCTGTTATACTCACAGACATTATTTTAACAGTTTTAGAAACTTTGGAGTGGTTTCTATCCAAATCTACTAATTATATGCATATGCATAGCTTCTGGGCCTGAGTAGCAGGCAGTTTACTTTGGGAACGCTTTCATCCGGACGTCAAAATACCGCCCCCTAGCCCAAAGAGGTTAATGAGAAATAGAATTGAATAAACAAATGTTTGCATAACCAGACATGAAAACTTCCGGCAACATTATATTTAGCTAGGATTTCATATGGCCAGAAAGGTCATTGAGAATAACAATAGAGAAGAGTTAATGTTACTAGTATAGGCATGAACATAGTGAAGGTTCATCAATGTTATGGATGTTTTTTAATTTGACGTGGAAACAACGTTTATTTAACCTGTTAGGGCTGCAAGCCTGACACCGGTACACTTATGACAACATCCAGCTCAAGTGCAGGGCGCGAAATTCAAAAT